>NW_027423023.1:0-192500 GCF_048934315.1 Petromyzon marinus
GGGACCGCCCGGAACTGCCCAGGACCGCCCAGGACCGCCAGGACCGCCCTGGACCGCCCTGGACCGCCCAGGACCGACCGGGACCGCCCGGACCGCCCGGGACCGCCCGGACCGCCCGGGGACCGCCCGCGACCGCCCTGGAACGCCCGGGACGGCCCGGGACCGCCCGGGACCGCCTGAGGACCGCCCGGGACCGCCCGGGACCGTCCGGACCGTCTGGGACCGCCCGGGACCAAACGGGACCGCCCGGGACCGCCCCGGACCGCCCGGGACCGCCCCGGACCGCCCGGGACCGCCCCGGACCGCCCGGGACCGCCCGGGACCGCCCAGGACCGCCCCGGACCGCACGGGACCGCCCGGTACCGCCCCGGACCGCCCGGACCGCCCGGGACCGCCCAGGACCGCCCGGGACCGCCCGGGACCGCCCGGGACCGCCCGGGACCGCCCGGGACCGCCCAGGACCGCCCCGGACCGCCCAGGACCGCCCGGGACCGCCCCGGACCGCCCCGGACCGCCCCGGACCGCCCGGGATCGCCCGGGACTGCCCGGGACCGCCCAGGACCGCCCCGGACCGCCCAGGACCGCCCGGGACCGCCCCGGACCGCCCCGGACCGCCCCGGACCGCCCGGGACCGCCCCGGACCGCCCCGGACCGCCCCGGACCGCCCGGGACCGCCCCAGACCGCCCAGGACCGCCCAGGACCCGCCCGGGACCACCCGGGACCGCCCGGAACCGCCCGGGACCGCCCGGGACCGCCCGGGATCGCCCGGGACCGCCCGGGACCGCCCAGGACCGCCCAGACCGCCCAGGACCGCCGGGACCGCCCCGGACCGCCCCGGACCTCCCCGGACCGCCCGGACCGCCCGGGACCGCCCGGGACCGCCCGGGATCGCCCGGGACCACCCGGGACCGCCCAGGACCGCCCCGGACCGCCCAGGACCGCCCGGGACCGCCCTGGACCCGCCCCGGACCGACCCGGACCGCCCGGGACCGCCCGGGACCGCCCGGGACCGCCCGGGACCGCCCCGGACCGCCCGGGACCGCCCCGGACCGCCCGGGACCGCCCCGGACCGCCCGGGACCGCCCGGGACCGCCCCGGACTGCCCCGGACCGCCCCGACCGCCCGCGACCGCCCGGGACCGCCCGGGACCGCACGGGACCGCCCGGGACCGCCCGGGACCGCCCGGAACTGCCCGGGACCGCCCGGGACGGCCCGGGACCACCCGGACCGCCCGGGACCGCCCGGGATCGCCCCAGACCGCCCGGGACCGCCCGGGACCGCCCGGGACCACCCGGGACCGCCCGGGACCGCCTGGGACCGCCCGGGACCGCCCGGGACCGCCCGGAACCGCCCAGGACCGCCCAGGACCGCCCAGGACCGCCCTGGACCGCCCAGGACCGCCCAGGACCGCCCGGGACCGCCCGGGACCGCCCGGGACCGCCCGGGACCGCCCGGGACCGCCCGCGACCGCCCTGGAACGCCCGGGACGGCCGGGACCGCCCGGGACCGCCTGAGACCGCCCGGGACCGCCCGGGACCGTCCGGACCGTCTGGGACCGCCCGGGACCAAACGGGACCGCCCGGGACCGCCCCGGACCGCCCGGGACCGCCCCGGACCGCCCGGGACCGCCCCGGACCGCCCGGGACCGCCCGGGACCGCCCAGGACCGCCCGACCGCACGGGACCGCCCGGTACCGCCCCGGACCGCCCGGACCGCCCGGGACCGCCCAGGACCGCCCGGGACCCGCCCGGGACCGCCCGGGACCGCCGGGATCGCCGGGACCGCCCAGGACCGCCCCGGACCGCCCAGGACCGCCCGGGACCGCCCCGGACCGCCCCGGACCGCCCCGGACCGCCCGGGATCGCCCGGGACTGCCCGGGACCGCCCAGGACCGCCCCGGACCGCCCAGGACCGCCCGGGACCGCCCCGGACCGCCCCGGACCGCCCCGGACTGCCCGGGACCGCCCCGGACCGCCCCGGACCGCCCCGGACCGCCCGGGACCGCCCCAGACCGCCCAGGACCGCCCAGGACCGCCCGGGACCACCCGGGACCGCCCGGGACCGCCCGGGACCGCCCGGGACCGCCCGGGACCGCCCTGGACCGCCCGCGACCGCCCTGGAACGCCTGGGACGGCCCGGGACCGCCCAGGACCGCCTGAGACCGCCCGGGACCGCCCGGGACCATCCGGACCGTCTGGGACCGCCCGGGACCACACGGGACCGCCCGGGACCACCCCGGACCGCCCGGGACCGCCCCGGACCGCCCGGGACCACCCCGGACCGCCTGGGACCGCCCCGGACCGCCCGGGACCGCCACGGACCGCCCGGGACCGCCCCAGACTGCCCGGGACTGCCCCGGACCGCCCGGGACCGCCCCGGACCGCCCGGGACCGCCCCGGACCTGCCTGGGACCGCCCCGGACCTCCCGGGACCGCCCGGGACCGCCCGGGACCGCCCTGGACCGCCCGGGATCGCCCGGGACCGCCCGGGACCGCCCAGGACCGTCCCGGACCGCCCAGGACCGCCCGGGACCGCCCCTGACCGCCCCGGACCGCCCCGGACCGCCCGGGACCGCCCGGGACCGCCCGGGACCGCCCGGGATCGCCCGGGACTGCCCAGGACCGTCCCGGACCGCCCAGGACCGCCCGGGACCACCCCTGACCGCCCCGGACCGCCCCGGACCGCCCGGGACCGCCCGGGACCGCCCGGGACCGCCCGGGACCGCCCAGGACCGCCCCGGACCACCCAGGACCGCCCGGGACCGCCCCGGACCGCCCCGGACCGCCCCGGGACCGCCCGGGACCGCCCCGGACCGCCCAGGACCGCCCAGGACCGCCCGGGACCACCTGGGACCGCCCGGGACCGCCCGGGACCGCCCGGGACCGCCCTGGACCGCCCGCGACCGCCCTGGAACGCCCGGGACGGCCCGGGACCGCCCAGGACCGCCTGAGACCGCCCGGGACCGCCCGGGACCATCTGGACCGTCTGGGACCGCCCGGGGACCACACGGGACCGCCAGGGACCGCCCCGGACCGCCCGGGACCGCCCCGGACCGCCCGGGACCACCCCGAACCGCCTGGGACCGCCCTGGACCGCCCGGGACCGCCCCGGACCGCCCGGGACCGCCCCAGACTGCCCGGGACTGCCCCGGACCGCCCGGGACCGCCCGGACCGCCCGGGACCGCCCGGGACCGCCCAGGACCGCCCCGGACCGCACGGACCGCCCGGTACCGCCCCGGACCGCCCCGGACCACCCGGGACCGCCCAGGACCGCCCGGGACCTCCCGGGACCGCCCCAGACTGCCCGGGACTGCCCGGACCGCCCGGGACCGCCCCGGACCGCCCGGGACCGCCGGGACCGCCCAGGACCGCCCCGGACCGCACGGGACCGCCCGGTACCGCCCCGGACTGCCCGGGACCACCCCGGACCGCCCGGGACCGCCCCGGACCTCCCGGGACCGCCCGGGACCGCCCGGGACCGCCCGGGACCGCCCGGGATCGCCCAGGACCGCCCGGGACCGCCCAGGACCGCCCCGGACCGCCCAGGACCGCCCGGGACCGCCCCGGACCGCCCCGGACCTCCCCGGACCGCCCGGGACCGCCCGGGACCGCCCGGACCGCCCGGATCGCCCGGGACCGCCCGGGACCGCCCAGGACCGCCCGGACCGCCCAGGACCGCCCGGGACCGCCCTGGACCGCCTGGGACCGCCCCGGACCGCCCGGGACTGCCCCGGACCGCCCGGGACCGCCCCAGACTGCCCGGGACTGCCCCGGACCGCCCGGGACCGCCCCGGACCACCCGGGACCGCCCGGGACCGCCCAGGACCGCCCCGGACCGCACGGGACCGCCCGGGACCGCCCGGGACCGCCCCGGACCGCCCGGGACCGCCCGGGACCGCCCGGGACCGCCCGGGACCGCCCGGGACCGCCCCGGACCGCCCGGGACCACCCCGGACCGCCCGGGACCGCCCGGACCTCCCGGGACCGCCCGGGACCGCCTGGGACCGCCCGGGACCGCCCGGGACCGCCCGGGATCGCCCGGGACCGCCCGGGACCGCCCAGGACCGCCCCCGGACCGCCCGGGACCGCCCGGGACCGCCCCGGACCGCCCGGACCTCCCCGGACCGCCCGGGACCGCCCGGGACCGCCCGGGACCGCCCGGGATCGCCCGGGACCACCCGGGACCGCCCAGGACCGCCCCGGACCGCCCAGGACCGCCCGGGACCGCCCTGGACCGCCCCGGACCGACCCGGACCGCCCGGGACCGCCCGGGACCGCCCGGGACCGCCCGGGACCGCCCCGGACCGCCCGGGACCGCCCCGGACCGCCCGGGACCGCCCCGGACCGCCCGGGACCGCCCGGGACCGCCCCGGACTGCCCCGGACCGCCCCGACCGCCCGCGACTGCCCGGGACCGCCCGGGACCGCACGGGACCGCCCGGGACCGCCCGGGACCGCCCGGAACTGCCCGGGACCGCCCGGGACGGCCCGGGACCACCCCGGACCGCCCGGGACCGCCCGGGATCGCCCCAGACCGCCCGGGACCGCCCGGGACCGCCCGGGACCACCCCGGGACCGCCCGGGACCGCCTGGGACCGCCCGGGACCGCCCGGGACCGCCCCGGAACCGCCCAGGACCGCCCAGGACCGCCCAGGACCGCCCTGGACCGCCCAGGACCGCCCAGGACCGCCCGGGACCGCCCGGGACCGCCCGGGACCGCCCGGGACCGCCCGGGACCGCCCGCGACCGCCCTGGAACGCCCGGGACGGCCCGGGACCGCCCGGGACCGCCTGAGACCGCCCGGGACCGCCCGGGACCGTCCGGACCGTCTGGGACCGCCCGGGACCAAACGGGACCCGCCCGGGACCGCCCCGGACCGCCCGGGACCGCCCCGGACCGCCCGGGACCGCCCCGGACCGCCCGGGACCGCCCGGGACCGCCCAGGACCGCCCCGGACCGCACGGGACCGCCCGGTACCGCCCCGGACCGCCCGGACCGCCCGGGACCGCCCAGGACCGCCCGGGACCGCCCGGGACCGCCCGGGACCGCCCGGACCGCCCGGGACCGCCCAGGACCGCCCCGGACCGCCCAGGACCGCCCGGGACCGCCCCGGACCGCCCCGGACCGCCCCGGACCGCCCGGGATCGCCCGGACTGCCCGGGACCGCCCAGGACCGCCCGGGACCGCCCCGGACCGCCCGGGACCGCCCGGACCGCCCGGGACCGCCCGGGACCGCCCAGGACCGCCCCGGACCGCACGGGACCGCCCGGTACCGCCCCGGACCGCCCGGACCGCCCGGGACCGCCCAGGACCGCCCGGGACCGCCCGGGGACCGCCCGGGACCGCCCGGGACCGCCCGGACCGCCCAGGACCGCCCCGGACCGCCCAGGACCGCCCGGGACCGCCCCGGACCGCCCCGGACCGCCCCGGACCGCCCGGGATCGCCCGGGACTGCCCGGGACCGCCCAGGACCGCCCCGGACCGCCCAGGACCGCCCGGGACCGCCCGGACCGCCCCGGACCGCCCCGGACCGCCCGGGACCGCCCCGGACCGCCCCGGACCGCCCCGGACCGCCCGGGACTGCCCCAGACCGCCCAGGACCGCCCAGGACCGCCCGGGACCACCCGGGACCGCCCGGAACCACCCGGGACCGCCCGGGACCGCCCGGGACCGCCCTGGACCGCCCGCGACCGCCCTGGAACGCCCGGGACGGCCCGGGACCGCCCAGGACCGCCTGAGACCGCCCGGGACCGCCCGGGACCATCCGGACCGTCTGGGACCGCCCGGTACCACACGGGACCGCCCGGGACCACCCCGGACCGCCCGGGACCGCCCCGGACCGCCCGGGACCACCCCGGACCGCCTGGGAC
Source organism: Petromyzon marinus (assembly GCF_048934315.1). Classification (NCBI taxonomy): domain Eukaryota; kingdom Metazoa; phylum Chordata; class Hyperoartia; order Petromyzontiformes; family Petromyzontidae; genus Petromyzon; species Petromyzon marinus. The sequence goes on from NW_027423023.1 coordinate 5,871, forward strand.
CGCCCCGGACCGCCCGGGACCGCCCCGGACCGCCCGGGACCGCCCCAGACTGCCCGGGACTGCCCCGGACCGCCCGGGACCGCCCCGGCCCGCCCGGGACCACCCGGGACCGCCCAGGACCGCCCCGGACCGCACGGGACCGCCCGGTACTGCCCCGGACCGCCCCAGACCGCCCGGGACTGCCCAGGACCGCCCGGGACCGCCCGGGACCGCCCGGGACCGCCCGGGACCGCCCAGGACCGCCACGGACCGCACGGGACCGCCCGGTACCGCCCCGGACCGCCCCGGACCGCCCGGGACCGCCCAGGACCGCCCGGGACCGCCCGGGACCGCCCGGGACCGCCTGGGATCGCCCGGGACCGCCCGGGACCGCCCCGGACCGCCCGGGACCGCCCGGGACTGCCCGCGACCGCCCGGGACCGCCCGGGATCGCCCGGGACCGCCCGGGACCGCCCGGGACCGCCCCGGACCGCCCGGGGACCGCCCCGGACCACCCGGGACCGCCCCGGACCTCCCGGGACCGCCCGGGACCGCCCGGGACCGCCCGGGACCGCCCGGGATCGCCCGGGACCGCCCGGGACCGCCCAGGACCGCCCCGGACCGCCCAGGACCGCCCGGGACCGCCCTGGACCGCCCCGGACCGCCCCGGACCGCCCGGGATCGCCCGGGACTGCCCGGGACCGCCCAGGACCGCCCCGGACCGCCCAGGACCGCCCGGGACCGCCCCGGACCGCCCCGGACCGCCCCAGACCGCCCGGGACCGCCCCGGACCGCCCCGGACCGCCCGGGACCGCCCCGGACCGCCCAGGACCGCGCAGGACCGCCCGGGACCACCCGGGACCGCCCGGGACCGCCCGGGACCGCCCGGGACCGCCCTGGACCGCCCGCGACCGCCCTGGAACGCCCGGGACAGCCCGGGACCGCCCAGGACCGCCTGAGACCGCCCAGGACCGCCCGGGACCATCCGGACCGTCTGGGACCGCCCGGGACCACACGGGACCGCCCGGGACCGCCCCGGACCGCGCGGGACCGCCCCGGACCGCCCGGGACCACCCCGGACCGCCTGGGACCGCCCCGGACCGCCCGGGACCGCCCCGGACCGCCCGGGACCGCCCCAGACTGCCCGGGACTGCCCCGGACCGCCCGGGACCGCCCCGGACCGCCCGGGACCGCCCGGGACCGCCCAGGACCGCCCAGGACCGCACGGGACCGCCCGGTACCGCCGCGGACCGCCCCGGACCGCCCGGGACCGCCCAGGACCGCCCGGGACCGCCCGGGACCGCCCGGGACCGCCCGGGACCGCCCGGGACCGCCCCGGACCGCCCGGGACCGCCCGGGACTGCCCGCGACCGCCCGGGACCTCCCAGGACCGCCCGGGATCGCCCGGGACCGCCCGGTACCGCCCCGGACCGCCCCGGACCGCCCGGGACCGCCCGGGACCGCCCGGGACCGCCCGGGACCGCCCGGGACCGCCCGGGACCGCCCCGGACCGCCCGGGACCACCCCGGACCGCCCGGGACCGCCCCGGACCTCCCGGGACCGCCCGGGACCGCCTGGGACCGCCCGGGACCGCCCGGGACCGCCCGGGATCGCCCGGGACCGCCCGGGACCGCCCAGGACCGCCCCGGACCGCCCAGGACCGCCCGGGACCGCCCCGGACCGCCCCGGACCTCCCCGGACCGCCCGGGACCGCCCGGGACCGCCCGGGACCGCCCGGGATCGCCCGGGACCACCCGGGACCGCCCAGGACCGCCCCGGACCGCCCAGGACCGCCCGGGACCGCCCTGGACCGCCCCGGACCGACCCGGACCGCCCGGGACCGCCCGGGACCGCCCGGGACCGCCCGGGACCGCCCCGGACCGCCCGGGACCGCCCCAGACCGCCCGGGACCGCCCCGGACCGCCCGGGACCGCCCGGGACCGCCCGGACTGCCCCGGACCGCCCCGACGCCCGCGACTGCCCGGGACCGCCCGGGACCGCACGGGACCGCCCGGACCGCCCCGGGACCGCCCGGAACTGCCCGGGACCGCCCGGGACGGCCCGGGACCACCCCGGACCGCCCGGGACCGCCCGGGTTCGCCCCAGACCGCCCGGGACCGCCCGGGACCGCCCGGGACCACCCGGGACCGCCCGGGACCGCCTGGGACCGCCCGGGACCGCCCGGGACCGCCCGGAACCGCCCAGGACCGCCCAGGACCGCCCAGGACCGCCCTGGACCGCCCAGGACCGCCCAGGACCGCCCGGGACCGCCCGGGACCGCCCGGAACCGCCCGGGACCGCCCGGGACCGCCCGCGACCGCCCTGGAACGCCCGGGACGGCCCGGGACCGCCCGCGACCGCCTGAGACCGCCCGGGACCGCCCGGGACCGTCCGGACCGTCTGGGACCGCCCGGGACCAAACGGGACCGCCCGGGACCGCCCCGGACCGCCCGGGACCGCCCCGGACCGCCCGGGACCGCCCCGGACCGCCCGGGACCGCCCGGGACCGCCCAGGACCGCCCCGGACCGCACGGGACCGCCCGGTACCGCCCCGGACCGCCCGGACCGCCCGGGACCGCCCAGGACCGCCCGGGACCGCCCGGGACCGCCCGGGACCGCCCGGGACCGCCCGGGACCGCCCAGGACCGCCCCGGACCGCCCAGGACCGCCCGGGACCGCCCCGGACCGCCCCGGACCGCCCCGGACCGCCCGGGATCGCCCGGGACTGCCCGGGACCGCCCAGGACCGCCCGGGACCGCCCCGGACCGCCCGGGACCGCCCCGGACCGCCCGGGACCGCCCGGGACCCGCCCAGGACCGCCCCGGACCGCACGGGACCGCCCGGTACCGCCCCGGACCGCCCGGACCGCCCGGGACCGCCCAGGACCGCCCGGGACCGCCCGGGACCGCCCGGGACCGCCCGGGACCGCCCGGGACCGCCCAGGACCGCCCCGGACCGCCCAGGACCGCCCGGGACCGCCCCGGACCGCCCCGGACCGCCCCGGACCGCCCGGGATCGCCCGGGACTGCCCGGGACCGCCCAGGACCGCCCCGGACGCCCAGGACCGCCCGGGACCGCCCCGGACCGCCCCGGACCGCCCGGACCGCCCGGACCCGCCCCGGACCGCCCCGGACCGCCCCGGACCGCGGACCGCCCGGGACCGCCCCAGACCGCCCAGGACCGCCCAGGACCGCCCGGGACCACCCGGGACCGCCCGGAACCGCCCGGGACCGCCCGGGACCGCCCGGGACCGCCCTGGACCGCCCGCGACCGCCCTGGAACGCCCGGGACGGCCCGGGACCGCCCAGGACCGCCTGAGACCGCCCCGGGACCGCCCGGGGACCATCCGGACCGTCTGGGACCGCCCGGGACCACACGGGACCGCCCGGGACCACCCCGGACCGCCCGGGACCGCCCCGGACCGCCCGGGACCACCCCGGACCGCCTGGGACCGCCCCGGACCGCCCGGGACCGCCCCGGACCGCCCGGGACCGCCCCAGACTGCCCGGGACTGCCCGGACCGCCCGGGACCGCCCCGGCCCGCCCGGGACCACCCGGGACCGCCCAGGACCGCCCCGGACCGCACGGGACCGCCCGGTACTGCCCCGGACCGCCCCAGACCGCCCGGGACTGCCCAGGACCGCCCGGGACCGCCCGGGACCGCCCGGGACCGCCCGGGACCGCCCAGGACCGCCACGGACCGCACGGGACCGCCCGGTACCGCCCCGGACCGCCCCGGACCGCCCGGGACCGCCCAGGACCGCCCGGGACCGCCCGGGACCGCCCGGGACCGCCTGGGACCGCCCGGGACCGCCCGGGACCGCCCCGGACCGCCCGGGACCGCCCGGGACTGCCCGCGACCGCCCGGGACCGCCCGGGATCGCCCGGGACCGCCCGGGACCGCCCGGGACCGCCCCGGACCGCCCGGGACCGCCCCGGACCACCCGGGACCGCCCCGGACCTCCCGGGACCGCCCGGGACCGCCCGGGACCGCCCGGGACCGCCCGGGATCGCCCGGGACCGCCCGGGACCGCCCAGGACCGCCCCGGACCGCCCAGGACCGCCCGGGACCGCCCTGGACCGCCCCGGACCGCCCCGGACCGCCCGGGATCGCCCGGGACTGCCCGGGACCGCCCAGGACCGCCCCGGACCGCCCAGGACCGCCCGGGACCGCCCCGGACCGCCCCGGACCGCCCCAGACCGCCCGGGACCGCCCCGGACCGCCCCGGACCGCCCGGGACCGCCCCGGACCGCCCAGGACCGCGCAGGACCGCCCGGGACCACCCGGGACCGCCCGGGACCGCCCGGGACCGCCCGGGACCGCCCTGGACCGCCCGCGACCGCCCTGGAACGCCCGGGACAGCCCGGGACCGCCCAGGACCGCCTGAGACCGCCCAGGACCGCCCGGGACCATCCGGACCGTCTGGGACCGCCCGGGACCACACGGGACCGCCCGGGACCGCCCCGGACCGCGCGGGACCGCCCCGGACCGCCCGGGACCACCCCGGACCGCCTGGGACCGCCCCGGACCGCCCGGGACCGCCCCGGACCGCCCGGGACCGCCCCAGACTGCCCGGGACTGCCCCGGACCGCCCGGGACCGCCCCGGACCGCCCGGGACCGCCCGGGACCGCCCAGGACCGCCCAGGACCGCACGGGACCGCCCGGTACCGCCGCGGACCGCCCCGGACCGCCCGGGACCGCCCAGGACCGCCCGGGACCGCCCGGGACCGCCCGGGACCGCCCGGGACCGCCCGGGACCGCCCCGGACCGCCCGGGACCGCCCGGGACTGCCCGCGACCGCCCGGGACCTCCCGGGACCGCCCGGGATCGCCCGGGACCGCCCGGGACCGCCCGGGACCGCCCTGGACCGCCCGGGACCGCCCCGGACCGCCCGGGACCGCCCCGGACCTCCCGGGACCGCCCGGGACCGCCCGGGACCGCCCGGGACCGCCCGGGACCGCCCGGGATCGCCCGGGACCGCCCGGGACCGCCCAGGACCGCCCCGGACCGCCCAGGACCGCCCGGGACCGCCCCGGACCGCCCCGGACCTCCCCGGACCGCCCGGGACCGCCCGGGACCGCCCCGGACCGCCCGGGATCGCCCGGGACCGCCCGGGACCGCCCAGGACCGCCCCGGACCGCCCAGGACCGCCCGGGACCGCCCCGGACCGCCCCGGACCGCCCCGGACCGCCCGGGACCGCCCGGGACCGCCGGAGACCGCCTGGGACCGCCCCGGACCGCCCGGGACCGCCCCGGACCGCCCGGGACCGCCCCGGACCGCCCGGGACCGCCCGGGACTGCCCCGGACTGCCCCGGACCGCCCCGACCGCCCGGGACCGCCCGGGACCGCCCGGGACCGCCCGGGACCGCCCGGGACCGCCCGGGACCGCCCGGAACCGCCCGGGACCGCCCGGGACGGCCCGGGACCACCCCGGACCGCCCGGGACCGCCCGGGATCGCCCCAGACCGCCCGAGACCGCCCGGGACCGCCCGGGACCACCCGGGACCGCCCGGGACCGCCTGGGACCGCCCGGGACCGCCCGGGACCGCCCAGAACAGCCCAGGACCGCCCAGGACCGCCCGGGACCGCCCCGGACCAACAAGGACCGCCCAGGACCGCCCGGGACCGCCCGGGACCGCCCGGGACCGCCCGGGACCGCGCGGGACAGCCCTGGACCGCCCGCAACCGCCCTGGAACGCCCGGGACGGCCCGGGACCGCCCGGGACCGCCTGAGACCGCCCGGGACCGCCCGGGACCGTCCGGACCCTCTGGGACCGCCCGGGACCACACGGGACCGCCTGGGACCGCCCCGGACCGCCCGGGACCGCCCCGGACCCACCGGGACCACCCCGGACCGCCTGGGACTGCCCCGGACCGCCCGGGACCACCCCGGACCGCCCGGGACCGCCCCAGACTGCCCGGGACCGCCCCGGACCGCCCGGGACCGCCCCAGACCACCCGGGACCGCCCGGGACCGCCCAGGACCGCCCCGGACCGCACGGGACCGCCCGGTACCGCCCCGGACCGCCCCGGACCGCCCGGGACCGCCCAGGACCGCCCGGGACCGCCCGGGACCGCCCGGGACCGCCCGGGACCGCCCGGGACCGCCCGGGACCGCCCCGGACCACCCGGGACCGCCCGGGACTGCCCGTGACCGCCCGGGACCGCCCGGGACCGCCCCGGACCGCCCGGGACCGCCCCGGACCGCCCGGGACCGCCCGGGACCGCCCGGGACCGCCCGGGACCGCCCGGGACCGCCCGGGACCGCCCCGGACCGCCCGGGACCGCCCGGGACTGCCCGCGACCGCCCGGGACCTCCCGGGACCGCCCGGGATCGCCCGGGACCGCCCGGGACCGCCCGGGACCGCCCGGGACCGCCCCGGACCGCCCGGGACCGCCCCGGACCGCCCGGGACCGCCCCGGACCTCCCGGGACCGCCCGGGACCGCCCGGGACCGCCCCGGACCGCCCGGGACCGCCCCGGACCGCCCGGGACCGCCCCGGACCTCCCGGGACCGCCCGGGACCGCCCGGGACCGCCCGGGACCGCCCGGGACCGCCCGGGATCGCCCGGGACCGCCCGGGACCGCCCAGGACCGCCCCGGACCGCCCAGGACCGCCCGGGACCGCCCCGGACCGCCCCGGACCTCCCCGGACCGCCCGGGACCGCCCGGGACCGACCCGGACCGCCCGGGATGGCCCGGGACCGCCCGGGACCGCCCAGGACCGCCCCGGACCGCCCAGGACCGCCCGGGACCGCCCCGGACCGCCCCGGACCGCCCCGGACCGCCCGGGACCGCCCGGGACCGCCCGAGACCGCCTGGGACCGCCCCGGACCGCCCGGGACCGCCCCGGACCGCCCGGGACCGCCCCGGACCGCCCGGGACCGCCCGGGACCGCCCCGGACTGCCCCGGACCGCCCCGACCGCCCGGGACCGCCCGGGACCGCCCGGGACCGCCCGGGACCGCCCGGGACCGCCCGGGACCGCCCGGAACCGCCCGGGACCGCCCGGGACGGCCCGGGACCACCCCGGACCGCCCGGGACCGCCCGGGATCGCCCCAGACCGCCCGGGACCGCCCGGGACCGCCCGGGACCACCCGGGACCGCCCGGGACCGCCTGGGACCGCCCGGGACCGCCCGGGACCGCCCGGAACAGCCCAGGACCGCCCAGGACCGCCCGGGACCGCCCCGGACCAACAAGGACCGCCCAGGACCGCCCGGGACCGCCCGGGACCGCCCGGGACCGCCCGGGACCGCGCGGGACCGCCCTGGACCGCCCGCGACCGCCCTGGAACGCCCGGGACGGCCCGGGACCGCCCGGGACCGCCTGAGACCGCCCGGGACCGCCCGGGACCGTCCGGACCCTCTGGGACCGCCCGGGACCACACGGGACCGCCTGGGACCGCCCCGGACCGCCCGGGACCGCCCCGGACCGCCCGGGACCACCCCGGACCGCCTGGGACCGCCCCGGACCGCCCGGGACCACCCCGGACCGCCCGGGACCGCCCCAGACTGCCCGGGACCGCCCCGGACCGCCCGGGACCGCCCCGGCCCGCCCAGGACCGCCCGGGACCGCCCAGGACCGCCCCGGACCGCACGGGACCGCCCGGTACCGCCCCGGACCGCCCTGGACCGCCCGGGACCGCCCAGGACCGCCCGGGACCGCCCGGGACCGCCCGGGACCGCCCGGGACCGCCCGGGACCGCCCGGGACCGCCCGGGACCGCCCGGGACCGCCCCGGACCGCCCGGGACCGCCCGGGACTGCCCGTGACCGCCCGGGACCGCCCGGGACCGCCCCGGACCGCCCGGGACCGCCCCGGACCGCCCGGGACCGCCCGGGACCGCCCGGGACCGCCCGGGACCGCCCGGGACCGCCCGGGACCGCCCGGGACCGCCCGGGACCGCCCGGGACTGCCCGCGACTGCCCGGGACCTCCCGGGAGCGCCCGGGATCGCCCGGGACCGCCCGGGACCGCCCGGGACCGCCCGGGACCGCCCCGGACCGCCCGGGACCGCCCCGGACCGCCCGGGACCGCCCCGGACCTCCCGGGACCGCCCGGGACCGCCCGGGACCGCCCGGGACCGCCCGTGACCGCCCGGGACCGCCCGGGACCGCCCAGGACCGCCCCGGACCGCCCAGGACCGCCCGGGCCCGCCCCGGACCGCCCCGGACCTCCCCGGACCGCCCGGGACCGCCCGGGACCGCCCCGGACCGCCCGGGATCGCCCGGGACCGCCCGGGACCGCCCAGGACCGCCCCGGACCGCCCAGGACCGCCCGGGACCGCCCCGGACCGCCCCGGACCGCCCGGGACCGCCCGGGACCGCCTGGGACCGCCCGGGACCGCCCCGGACCGCCCGGGACCGCCCCGGACCGCCCGGGACCGCCCGGGACCGCCCCGGACTGCCCCGGACCGCCCCGACCGCCCGGGACCGCCCGGGACCGCCCGGGACCGCCCGGGACCGCCCGGGACCACCCGGAACCGCCCGGGACCGCCCGGGACGGCCCGGGACCACCCCGGACCGCCCGGGACCGCCCGGGATCGCCCCAGACCGCCCGGGACCGCCCGGGACCGCCCGGGACCACCCGGGACCGCCCGGGACCGCCTGGGACCGCCCGGGACCGCCCGGGACCGCACGGAACAGCCCAGGACCGCCCAGGACCGCCCGGGCTTGCCCCGGACCAACAAGGACCGCCCAGGACCGCCCCGGACCGCACGGGACCACCCGGTACCGCCCCGGACCGCCCCAGACCGCCCGGGACCGCCCAGGACCGCCCGGGACCGCCCGGGACCGCCCGGGACCGCCCGGGACCGCCCAGGACCGCCCCGGACCGCACGGGACCGCCCGGTACCGCCCCGGACCGCCCCGGACCGCCCGGGACCGCCCAGGACCGCCCGGGACCGCCCGGGACCGCCCGAGACGGCCTGGGACCGCCCGGGACCGCCCGGGACCGCCCCGGACCGCCCGGGACCGCCCGGGACTGCCCGCGACCGCCCGGGACCGCCCGGGATTGCCCGGGACCGCCCGGGACCGCCCGGGACCGCCCCGGACCGCCCGGGACCGCCCCGGACCACCCGGGACCGCCCCGGACCTCCCGGGACCGCCCGGGACCGCCCGGGACCGCCCGGGACCGCCCGGGACCGCCCAGGATCGCCCGGGACCGCCCTGGACCGCCCAGGACCGCCCCGGACCGCCCAGGACCGCCCGGGACCGCCCCGGACCGCCCCGGACCGCCCCGTACTGCCCGGGATCGCCCGGGACTGCCCGGGACCGCCCAGGACCGCCCCGGACCGCCCAGGACCGCCCGGGACCGCCCCGGACCGCCCCGGACCGCCCGGACCGCCCGGGACCGCCCCGGACCGCCCCGGACCGCCCCGGACCGCCCGGGACCGCCCCGGACCGCCCAGGACCGCCCAGGACCGCCCGGGACCACCCGGGACCGCCCGGGACCGCCCGGCACCGCCCGGGACCGCCCTGGACCGCCCGCGACCGCCCTGGAACGCCCGGGACGGCCCGGGACCGCCCAGGACCGCCTGAGACCGCCCGGGACCGCCCGGGACCATCCAGACCGTCTGGGACCGCCCGGGACCACACGGCACCGCCCGGGACCGCCCCGGACCGCCCGGGACCGCCCCGGACCGCCCGGGACCACCCCGGACCGCCTGGGACCGCCCCGGACCGCCCGGGACCGCCCCGGACCGCCCGGGACCGCCCCAGACTGCCCGGGACTGCCCCGGACCGCCCGGGACCGCCCCGGACCGCCCGGGACTGCCCGGGACCGCCCAGGACCGCCCAGACCGCACGGGACCGCCCGGTACCGCCACGGACCGCCCCGGACCGCCGGGACCACCCAGGACCGCCCGGGACCGCCCGGGACCGCCCGGGACCGCCCCGGACCGCCCGGGACCGCCCGGGACCGCCCGGGACCGCCCCGGACCGCCCGGGACCGCCCCGGGACCGCCCCGGACTGCCCCAGACCGCCCCGACCGCCCGGGACCGCCCGGGACCGCCCGGGACCGCCCGGGACCGCCCGGGACCGCCCGGGACCGCCCGGGACCGCCCGGGACGGCCCGGGACCACCCCGGACCGCCCGGGACCGCCCGGGATCGCCCCAGACCGCCCAGGACCGCCCGGGACCGCCCGGGACCACCCGGGACCGCCCGGGACCGCCTGGGACCGCCCGGGATCGCCCGGGACCGCCCGGAACCGCCCAGGACCGCCCAGGACCGCCCGGGACCGCCCCGGACCGCCCAGGACCGCCCAGGACCGCCCGGGACCGCACGGGACCGCCCGGGACCGCCCGGGACCGCCCGGGACCGCCCTGGACGCCCGCGACCACCCTGGAACGCCCGGGACGGCCCGGTACCGCCCGGACCGGCCTGAAACCGCCCGGGACCGCCCGGGACCGTCCGGACCCTCTGGGACCGCCCCGGACCGCCCCGGACCGCCCCGGACCGCCCGGGATCGCCCGGGACTGCCCGGGACCGCCCAGGACCGCCCCGTACCGCCCAGGACTGCCCGGGACCGCCCCGGACCGCCCCGGACCGCCCGGGACCGCCCCGGACCGCCCAGGACCGCCCAGGACCGCCCGGGACCACCCGGGACCGCCCGGGACCGCCCGGGACCGCCCGGAACCGCCCGGGACCGCCCTGGACTGCCCGCGACCGCCCTGGAACGCCCGGGACGGCCCGGGACCGCCCGGGACCCGCCTGAGACTGCCCGGGAACGCCCGGGACCGTCCGGACCGTCTGGGACCGCCCGGGACCACACGGGACCGCCCGGGACCGCCCCAAACCGCCCGGGACCGCCCGGACCGCCCGGGACCACCCCGGACCGCCCTGGACCGCCCCAGACTGCCCGGGACCGCCCCGGACCGCCCGGGACCGCCCCGGACCGCCCGGGACCGCCCTGGACCGCCCAGGACCGCACCGGACCGCACGGGACCGCCCGGTACCGCCCCGGACCGCCCCGGACCGCCCGGGACCGCCCAGGACCGCCCGGGACCGCCAGGGACCGCCCGGGACCGTCCGGGACCGCCCGGGACCGCCCGCGACCGCCTGGGACCGCCCGGGACCGCCCGGGACTGCCCGCGACTGCCCGGGACCGCCCGGGACCGCCCGGGATCGCCCGGGACCGCCCGGGACCGCCCGGGGACCGCCCGGGACCGCCCCGGACCGCCCGGGACCGCCCCGGACCGCCCGGGACCGCCCCGGACCTCCCGGGACCGCCCCGGACCGCCCGGGACCGCCCGGGACCGCCCGGGACCGCCCGGGACCACCCGGGATCGCCCGAGACAGCCCGGGACCGCCCAGGACCGCCCGGACCGCCCAGGACCGCCCGGGACCGCCCCGGACCGCCCCGGACCGCCCCCGGACTGCCCGGGACCGCCCGGGACCGCCCGGGACCGCCCGGGACCGGCCCGGACCGCCCGTGACCGCCCCGGACCGCCCGGGACCGCCCGGGACCGCCCCGGACCGCCCGGAACCGCCCCGGACCGCCCGGGACCGCCCCGGACCTCCCGGGACCGCCCCAGACCGCCCCGGACCGCCCGGGACCGCCCGGGACCGCCCGGGACCACCCGGGATCGCCCGAGACCGCCCGGGACCGCCCAGGACCGCCCCGGACCGCCCAGGACCGCCCGGGACCGCCCTGGACCGCCCCGGACCGCCCCGGACCGCCCAGGACCGCCCGGGACCGCCCGGGACCGCCCAGACTGCCCGGGACCGGCCCGGACCGCCCGTGACCGCCCGGACCGCCCGGGACCGCCCCGGACCGCCCGGGACCGCCCGGGACCGCCCCGGACCGCCCGGGACCGCCCAGGACCGCCCCGGACTGCCCCGGACCGCCCCGGACCGCCCGGGACCGCCCGGGACCGCCCGGGACCGCCCGGGACCGCCCGGGACCGCCCGAGACCGCCCAGAACCGCCCGGGACCGCCCGGGACGGCCCGGGACCGCCTGGGAACGCCCGCGACCGCCCGGGACCTCCCGGGATCGCCCGGGACCGCCCGGGACCGCCCGGGACCGCCCCGGACCGCCCGGGACCGCCCGGGACCGCCCGGGACCGCCCCGGACCGCCCGGGACCGCCCGGGACCGCCCCGGACTGCCCCAGACCGCCCCGACCGCCCGGGACCGCCCGGGACGCCCGGGACCGCCCGGGACCGCCCGGGACCGCCCAGGACCGCCCGGAACCGCCCGGGACCGCCCGGGACGGCCCGGGACCACCCCGGACCGCCCGGGACCGCCCGGGATCGCCCCAGAACCGCCCGGGACCGCCCGGGACCGCCCGGGACCACCCGGGACCGCCCGGGACCGCCTGGGACCGCCCGGGATCGCCCGGGACCGCCCGGAACCGCCCAGGACCGCCCAGGACCGCCTGGGACCGCCCCGGACCGCCCAGGACCGCCCAGGACCGCCCGGGACCGCACGGGACCGCCCGGGACCGCCCGGGACCGCCCGGGACCGCCCTGGACCGCCCGCGACCACCCTGGAACGCCCGGGACGGCCCGGTACCGCCCGGGACCGCCTGAAACCGCCCGGGACCGCCCGGGACCGTCCGGACCCTCTGGACCGCCCCGGACCGCCCCGGACCGCCCCGGACCGCCCGGGATCGCCCGGGACTGCCCGGGACCGCCCAGACCGCCCCGGACCGCCCAGGACTGCCCGGGACCGCCCGGACCGCCCCGGACCGCCCGGGACCGCCCCGGACCGCCCAGGACCGCCCAGGACCGCCCGGGACCACCCGGGACCGCCCGGGACCGCCCGGGACCGCCCGGAACCGCCCGCGACCGCCCTGGACCGCCCGCGACCGCCCTGGAACGCCCGGGACGGCCCGGGACCGCCCGGGACCGCCTGAGACTGCCCGGGAACGCCCGGGACCGTCCGGACCGTCTGGGACCCGCCCGGGACCACACGGGACCGCCCGGGACCGGCCCGGACCGCCCGGGACCGCCCCGGACCGCCACCGCCTGGGACCGCCCCGGACCGCCCGGGACCGCCCCAGACTGCCCGGGACCGCCCCGGACCGCCCGGGACCGCCCGGACCGCCCGGGACCGCCCTGGACCGCCCAGGACCGCACCGGACCGCACGGGACCGCCCGGTACCGCCCCGGACCGCCCCGGACCGCCCGGGACCGCCCAGGACCGCCCGGGACCGCCAGGGACCGCCCGGGACCGTCCGGGACCGCCCGGGACCGCCCGCGACCGCCTGGGACCGCCCAGGACCGCCCGGGACTGCCCGCGACTGCCCGGGACCGCCCGGGACCGCCCGGGATCGCCCGGGACCGCCCGGGACCGCCCGGGACCGCCCGGGACCGCCCCGGACCGCCCGGGACCGCCCCGGACCGCCCGGGACCGCCCCGGACCTCCCGGGACCGCCCCGGACCGCCCGGGACCGCCCGGGACCGCCTGGGACCGCCCGGGACCACCCGGGATCGCCCGAGACAGCCCGGGACCGCCCAGGACCGCCCCGGACCGCCCAGGACCGCCCGGGACCGCCCCGGACCGCCCCGGACCGCCCCGGACTGCCCGGGACCGCCCGGGACCGCCCGGGACCGCCCGGGACCGGCCCGGACCGCCCGTGACCGCCCCGGACCGCCCGGGACCGCCCGGGACCGCCCCGGACCGCCCGGAACCGCCCCGGACCGCCCGGGACCGCCCCGGACCTCCCGGGACCGCCCCAGACCGCCCCGGACCGCCCGGGACCGCCCGGGACCGCCCGGGACCACCCAGGATCGCCCGAGACCGCCCGGGACCGCCCAGGACCGCCCCGGACCGCCCAGGACCGCCCGGGACCGTCCTGGACCGCCCCGGACCGCCCCGGACCGCCCGGGACCGCCCGGGACCGCCCAGGACCGCCCGGGACTGCCCGGGACCGGCCCGGACCGCCCGTGACCGCCCCGGACCGCCCGGGACCGCCCCGGACCGCCCCGGGACCGCCCGGGACCGCCCCGGACCGCCCGGGACCGCCCAGGACCGCCCCGGACTGCCCCGGACCGCCCCGGACCGCCCGGGACCGCCCGGGACCGCACGGGACCGCCCGGGACCGCCCGGGACCGCCCGGGACCGCCCAGAACCGCCCGGGACCGCCCGGGACGGCCCGGGACCGCCTGGGAACGCCCGGGACCGCCCGGGATCGCCCGGGACTGCCCGGGACCGCCCGGGACCGCCCGGGACCGCCCGGGATCGCCTGGGACCGCCCGGGACCGCCCGGGACCGCCCCGGACCGCCCGGGACCGCCCCGGACCGCCCGGGACCGCCCCAGACCTCCCGGGACCGCCCAGAACCGCCCGGGACCGCCCGGGACGGCCCGGGACCGCCTGGGAACGCCCGGGACCGCCCGGGATCGCCCGGGACTGCCCGGGACCGCCCGGGACCGCCCGGGACCGCCCGGGATCGCCTGGGACCGCCCGGGACCGCCCGGGACCGCCCCGGACCGCCCGGGACCGCCCCGGACCGCCCGGGACCGCCCCAGACCTCCCGGGACCGCCCGGGAGCGCCCGGGACCGCCCGGGACCGCCCGGGACCGCCCGGGACCACCCAGGATCGCCCGAGACCGCCCGGGACCGCCCAGGACCGCCCCGGACCGCCCAGACCGCCCGGGACCGCCCCGGACCGCCCCGGACCGCCCCGGACCGCCCGGGGACCGCCCGGGACCGCCCGGGACCGCCCGGGACCGGCCCGGACCGCCCATGACCGCCCCGGGACCGCCCGGGACCGCCCGGGACCGCCCCGGACCGCCCGGGACCGCCCCGGACCGCCCGGGACCGCCCCGGACCTCCCGGGACCGCCCCGGACCGCCCCGGACCGCCCGGGACCGCCCGGGACCGCCCGGGACCACCCGGGATCGCCCGAGACCGCCCGGGACCGCCCAGGACCGCGCCGGACCGCCCAGGACCACCCGGGACCGCCCTGGACCGCCCCGGACCGCCCCGGACCGCCCGGGACCGCCCGGGACCACCCGGGACCGCCCGGGACCGGCCCGGACCGCCCGTGACCGCCCCGGACCGCCCGGGACCGCCCCGGACCGCCCGGGACCGCCCGGGACCGCCCCGGACCGCCCGGGACCGCCCAGGACCGCCCCGGACTGCCCCGGACCGCCGCGGACCGCCCGGGACCGCCCGGGACCGCCCGGGACCGCCCGGGACCGCCCGGGACCGCCCGGGACCGCCCGGGACCGCCCAGAACCGCCCGGGACCGCCCGGGACGGCCCGGGACCGCCTGGGAACGCCCGGGACCGCCCGGGATCGCCCGGGACTGCCCGGGACTGCCCGGGACCGCCCGGGACCGCCCGGGACCACCCGGGACCACCCTGGACCCCCCGGGACTGCCCGGGACCGCCCGGGACCGCCCGGGACCGCCCAGGACCGCCCGGGACCGCCCCGGACCGCCCAGGACCGCCCAGGACCGCCCGGGACCGCCCGGGACCGCCCGGGACCGCGCGGGACCGCCCGGGACCGCCCGGGACCGCCCTGGACCGCCCGCGACCACCCTGGAATGCCCGGGACGGCCCGGGACCGCCCGCGACCGCCTGAGACCGCCCGGGACCGCCCGGGACCGTCCGGACCGTCTGGGACCGCCCGGGACCACACGGGACCGCCCGGGACCGCCCGGACCGCCCGGGACCGCCCCGGTCCGCCCGGGACTACCCCGGACCGCCTGGGACCGCCCCGGACCGCCCGGGACCACCCCGGACCGCCCGGGACCGCCCCAAACTGCCCGGGACCGCCCCGGACCGCCCGGGACCGCCCCGGACCGCCCGGGACCGCCCGGGACTGCCCAGGACCGCCCCGGACCGAACGGGATCGCCCGGTACCGCCCCGGACATCCCGGACCGCCCGGGACCGCCCAGGACCGCCCGGGACCGCCCGGGACCGCCTGGGACCGCCCGGGACCGCCCGGGACCGCCCCGGACCCCCCGGGACCGCCCGGGACTGCCCGCGACCGCCCCGGGACCGCCCGGGACCGCCCGGGATCGCCCGGGACCGCCCGGGACCGCCCGGGACCGCCCCGGACAGCCCGGGACCGCCCCGGACCGCCCGGGACCGCCCCGGACCTCCCGGGACCGCCCGGGACCGCCCGGGACCGCCCGGGACCGCCCGGGACCGCCCGGGACCGCCCGGGATCGCCCGGGACCGCCCGGGACCGCCCAGGACCGCCCCGGACCGCCCAGGACCGCCCGGGACCGCCCCGGACCGCCCCGGACCGCCCCGGATCGCCCCGGACCGCCCGGGACCGCCCGGGACCGCCCGGGACCGCCCGGGACCGCCCCGGACCGCCCGGAACCGCCCTGGACCGCCCGGGACCGCCCCGGACCTCCCGGGACCGCCCCAGACCGCCCCGGACCGCCCGGGACCGCCCGGGACCGCCCGGGACCACCCGGGATCGCCCGAGACCGCCCGGGACCGCCCAGGACCGCCCCGGACCGCCCAGGACCGCCCGGGACCGCCCTGGACCGCCCCGGACCGCCCCGGACCGCCCGGGACCGCCCGGGACCGCCCAGGACCGCCCGGGACTGCCCGGGACCGGCCCGGACCGCCCGTGACCGCCCCGGACCGCCCGGGACCGCCCCGGACCGCCCGGGACCGCCCGGGACCGCCCCGGACCGCCCGGGACCGCCCAGGACCGCCCCGGACTGCCCCGGACCGCCCCGGACCGCCCGGGACCGCCCGGGACCGCCCGGGACCGCCCGGGACCGCCCGGGACCGCCCGGGACCGCCCAGAACCGCCCGGGACCGCCCGGGACGGCCCGGGACCGCCTGGGAACGCCCGGGACCGCCCGGGATCGCCCGGGACTGCCCGGGACCGCCCGGGACCGCCCGGGACCGCCCGGGATCGCCTGGGACCGCCCGGGACCGCCCGGGACCGCCCCGGACCGCCCGGGACCGCCCCGGACCGCCCGGGACCGCCCCAGACCTCCCGGGACCGCCCAGAACCGCCCGGGACCGCCCGGGACGCCCGGGAACCGCCTGGGAACGCCCGGGACCGCCCGGGATCGCCCGGGACTGCCCGGGACCGCCCGGGACCGCCCGGGACCGCCCGGGATCGCCTGGGACCGCCCGGGACCGCCCGGGACCGCCCCGGACCGCCCGGGACCGCCCCGGACCGCCCGGGACCGCCCCAGACCTCCCGGACCGCCCGGGAGCGCCCGGGACCGCCCGGGACCGCCCGGGACCGCCCGGGACCACCCAGGATCGCCCGAGACCGCCCGGGACCGCCCAGGACCGCCCGGACCGCCCAGGACCGCCCCGGGACCGCCCCGGACCGCCCCGGACCGCCCCGGACCGCCCGGGACCGCCCGGGACCGCCCGGGACCGCCCGGGACCGGCCCGGACCGCCCATGACCGCCCCGGACTGCCCGGGACCGCCCGGGACCGCCCGGACCGCCCGGGACCGCCCCGGACCGCCCGGGACCGCCCCGGACCTCCCGGGACCGCCCCGGACCGCCCCGGACCGCCCGGGACCGCCCGGGACCGCCCGGGACCACCCGGGATCGCCCGAGACCGCCCGGGACCGCCCAGGACCGCGCCGGACCGCCCAGGACCACCCGGGACCGCCCTGGACCGCCCCGGACCGCCCCGGACCGCCCGGGACCGCCCGGGACCACCCGGGACCGCCCGGGACCGGCCCGGACCGCCCGTGACCGCCCCGGACCGCCCGGACCCGCCCCGGACCGCCCGGGACCGCCCGGGACCGCCCCGGACCGCCCGGGACCGCCAGGACCGCCCCGGACTGCCCCGGACCGCCGCGGACCGCCCGGGACCGCCCGGGACCGCCCGGGACCGCCCGGGACCGCCCGGGACCGCCCGGGACCGCCCGGGACCGCCCAGAACCGCCCCGGACCGCCCGGGACGGCCCGGGACCGCCTGGGAACGCCCGGGACCGCCCGGGATCGCCCGGGACTGCCCGGGACTGCCCGGGACCGCCCGGGACCGCCCGGGACCGCCCGGGACCACCCTGGACCCCCCGGGACTGCCCGGGACCGCCCGGGACCGCCCGGGACCGCCCAGGACCGCCCGGGACCGCCCCGGACCGCCCAGGACCGCCCAGGACCGCCCGGGACCGCCCGGGGACCGCCCGGGACCGCGCGGGGACCGCCCGGGACCCGGCCGCGACCGCCTGAGACCGCCCGGGACCGCCCGGGACCGTCCGGACCGTCTGGGACCGCCCGGGACCACACGGGACCGCCCGGGACCGCCCCGGACCGCCCGGGACCGCCCCCGGTCCGCCCGGGACTACCCCGGACCGCCTGGGACCGCCCCGACCGCCCGGGACCACCCCGGACCGCCCTGGGACCGCCCCAAACTGCCCGGGACCGCCCCGGACCGCCCGGGACCGCCCCGGACCGCCCGGGACCGCCCGGGACTGCCCAGGACCGCCCCGGACCGAACGGGATCGCCCGGTACCGCCCCGGACATCCCCGGACCGCCCGGGACCGCCCAGGACCGCCCGGGACCGCCCGGGACCGCCTGGGACCGCCCGGGACCGCCCGGGACCGCCCCGGACCCCCCGGGACCGCCCGGGACTGCCCGCGACCGCCCGGGACCGCCCGGGACCGCCCGGGATCGCCCGGGACCGCCGGGACCGCCCGGGACCGCCCCGGACAGCCCGGGACCGCCCCGGACCGCCCGGGACCGCCCCGGACCTCCCGGGACCGCCCGGGACCGCCCGGACCGCCCGGGACCGCCCGGGACCGCCCGGGATCGCCCGGGACCGCCCGGGACCGCCCAGGACCGCCCCGGACCGCCCAGGACCGCCCGGGACCGCCCCGGACCGCCCCGGACCGCCCCGGATCGCCCCGGACCGCCCGGGACCGCCCGGGACCGCCCGGGATCGCCCGGGACTGCCCGGGACCGCCCAGGACCGCCCCGGACCGCCCAGGACCGCCCGGGACCGCCCCGGACGCCCCGGACCGCCCCGGACCGCCCGGGACCGCCCGGGACCGCCCGGGACCGCCCGGGACCGCCCGGGACCGGCCCGGACCGCCCGTGACCGCCCCGGACCGCCCGGGACCGCCCCGGACCGCCCGGGACCGCCCCGGACCGCCCGGGACCGCCCGGGACCGCCCCAGACCGCCCGGGACCGCCCAGGACCGACCCGGACCGCCCGGGACCGCCCGGTACCGCCCCGGACCGCCCGGGACCGCCCTGGACCGCCCGGGACCGCCCCGGACCGCCCGGGACCGCCCGGGACCGCCCAGGACCGCCCCGGACCGCCCGGGACCGCCCGGTACCGCCCCCGGACCACCCCGGACCGCCCGGGACCGCCCAGGACCGCCCGGGACCGCCCGGGACCGCCCGGGACCGCCCGGTACTGCCCCGGACCGCCCCGGACCGCCCTGGACCGCCCGGGACCGCCCTGGGAACGCCCCGGACCGCCCAGGACCGGCCCAGACAGCCCGGGACCGCCCCGGGACCGCCCGGGACCGCCCCGGACTGCCTGGGACCGCCCGGGACCGCCCGGGACCGCCCCGGACCGCCCAGGACCGCCCAGGACCGCCCCAGACTGCCCGGGACCGCCCGGGACCGCCCAGGACCGCTCCGGACCGCCCGGGACCGCCCGGGACCGCCCCGGACCGCCCCGGACCGCCCTGGACCGCGCAAGACCGCCCGGACCGCCCGGGATCGCCCGGGACCGCCCGGGACCGCCCGGGACTGCCGGGACCGCCTGGGACCGCCCGGGACCGCCCCGGACCGCCCGGGACCGCCCAGGACCGCCCAGGACCGCCCAGGACCGCCCCGGACCGCCCCGGACGCCCGGGACCGCCCAGGACCGCCCCGGACCGCCCGGGACCGCCCGGGACCGCCCGGGACCGCCCAGGACCGCCCCGGACCGCCCGGGACCGCCCCGGACCGCCCGGGACCGCCCCGGACCGCCCCGGACCGCCCGGGACCGCCCGGGACCGCCCCGGACCGCCCGGGACCGCCCGGGACCGCCCTGGACCGCCCAGGACCGCCCCGGACCGCCCCGGACCGCCCCGGGACCGCCCGGGACCGCCCCGGACCGCCCTGGACCGCCCCGGACCACCCGGGACCGCCCAGGACCGCCCGGGACCGCCCGGGACCGCCCGGGACCGCCCCGGACCGCCCGGGACCACCCGGGACGCCCGGGACCGCCCGGGACCGCCCCGGACCTCCCCGGACCGCCCGGGACCGCCCGGGACCGCCCGGGACCGCCCGGGACCGCCCCGGACCGCCCGGGACCGCCCCGGACCACCCGGGACCGCCCGGGACCGCCTCGGACCGCCTGGGACCGCCCGAGACCGCCGGGACCGCCTGGGACCGCCCTGGACCGCACGGGACTGCCTGGAATGCACGGGACCGCCCGGGACCGCCGGGACCTTCCGGACCGTCTGGGACCGCCCGGGACGACACGGGACCATCCGGGACCGCCCCGGACCGACCGGGACCGCCCCAGACCGCCCGGGACCACCCCGGACCACCCGGGACCGCCTGGGACCGCCCGGGACCGCCCGGGACCGCCCGGGACGGCCCGGGACCGCCCCGGACCGCCCGGGACCGCCCGGGACCGCCCCAGACCGCCCGGGACCGCCCGGGACCGCCCGGGACCGCCCCGGACCGCCCGGGACCGCCCGGGACCACCTGGGACCGCCCCGGACGCCCGGGACCGCCCCGGACCGCCCGGGACCGCCCAGGACGGCCCGGGACCGCCCGGGACCGCCCGGGACCGCCCGGGACCGCCCCGGACCGCCCGGGACCGCCCGGGACCGCCCGGGACCACCCGGGACCGCCCGGGACGCCCGGGACCGCCCGGGACCGCCCGGGACCGCCCCGGACCTCCCGGACCGCCCGGGACCGCCCGGGACCGCCCGGGACCGCCCCGGACCGCCCGGGACCGCCCCGGACCGCCCGGGACCGCCCGGGACCGCCCAGGACCGCCCGGGACCGCCCGGGACCGCCCAGTACCGCCCCGGACCACCCTGGACCGCCCGGGACCGCCCAGGACCGCCCGGGAGCGCCCGGGACCGCCCGGGACCGCCCGTACTGCCCCGGACCGCCACGGACCGCCCTGGACCGCCCGGGACCGCCCTGGAACGCCCCGGACGCCCGGGACCGGCCCAGACCGCCCGGGACCGCCCCGGACCGCCCGGGACCGCCCCGGACTGCCTGGGACCGCCCAGGACCGCCCGGGACCACCCCGGACCGCCCAGGACCGCCCAGGACCGCCCCAGACTGCCCGGGACCGCCCGGGACCGCCCAGGACCGCTCCGGACCGCCCGGGACCGCCCGGGACCGCCCCGACCGCCCCGGACCGCCCTGGACCGCGCAAGACCGCCCGGGACCGCCCGGGATCGCCCGGGACCGCCCGGGACTGCCCAGGACCGCCCGGGACCGCCCGGGACCGCCCGGGACCGCCCGGGACTGCCCCGGACCACCCGGGACCGCCCAGGACCGCCCAGGACCGCCCGGGACCGCCCCCGGACCGCCCCGGACCACCCGGGACCGCCCGGGACCGCCCCGGACCGCCCGGGACCGCCCGGGACCGCCCGGGACCGCCCAGGACCGCCCCGGACCGCCCGGGACCGCCCCGGACCGCCCGGGACCGCCCGGGACCGCCCCGGACCGCCCGGACCGCCCGGGACCGCCCCGGACCGCCCGGGACCGCCCGGGACCGCCCGGGACCGCCCAGGACTGCCCCGGACCGCCCCGGACCGCCCCGGGACCGCCCGGGACCGCCCCGGACCGCCCGGGACCGCCCCGGACCGCCCGGGACCGCCCGGGACCGCCCGGGACCGCCCGGGACCGCCCGGGACCGCCCCGGACCGCCCGGGACCACCCGGGACCGCCCGGGACCGCCCGGGACCACCCCGGACCTCCCCGGACCGCCCGGGACCGCCCGGGACCGCCCGGGACCGCCCGGGACCGCCCCGGACCGCCCGGGACCGCCCCGGACCACCCGGGACCGCCCGGGACCACCTCGGACCGCCTGGGACCGCCCGGGACCGCCCGGGACCGCCTGGGACCGCCCTGGACCGCACGGGACTGCCCTGGAATGCACGGGACCGCCCGGGACCGCCGGGACCTTCCGGACCGTCTGGGACCGCCTGGGACGACACGGGACCATCCGGGACCGCCCCGGACCAACCAGGACCGCCCCAGACCGCCCGGGACCACCCCGGACCGCCCGGGACCGCCCGGGACCGGCCGGGACCGCCCGGGACCGCCCGGGACGGCCCGGGACCGCCCCGGACCGCCCGGGACCGCCCGGGACCGCCCCAGACCGCCCGGGACCGCCCGGGACCGCCCGGGACCGCCCCGGACCGCCCGGGACCGCCCAGGACCGCCTGGGACCGCCCCATACCGCCCGGGACCGCCCCAGACCGCCCGGGACCGCCCGGGACGGCCCGGGACCGCCCGGGACCGCCCGGGACCGCCCGGGACCGCCCCGGACCGCCCGGGACCGCCCGGGACCGCCCGGGACCACCCGGGACTGCCCGGGACCGCCCGGGACCGCCCGGGACCGCCCGGGACCGCCCCGGACCTCCCCGGACCGCCCGGGACCGCCCGGGACCGCCCGGGACCGCCCCGGACCGCCCGGGACCGCCCCGGACCACCGGGGACCGCTCGGGACCGCCCCGGACCGCCCAGGACCGCCCGGGACCACCCGGGACCGCCCGGGACCGCCCTGGACCGCCCGGGACCGCCCTGGAATGCACGGGACCGCCCGGGACCGCCCGGGACCGCCCAAGACCGCCCAGGACCGCCCGGGACCGTCCGGACCGTCAGGGACCACCCGGGACGACACGGGACCGCCCGGGACCGCCCCGGACCGCCCGGGACCGCCCTGGACCGCCCGGGACCACCCCGGACCGCCCGGGACCGCCCCGGACCGCCCCGGACCGCCCCGGACCGCCCGGGACCGCCCCAGACTGCCTGGGACCGCCCCAGACCGCCCGGGACCGCCCCAAACCGCCCGGGACCGACCTTGACCGCCCAGGACTGCCCCGGACCGCCCGGGACCGCCCGGTACCGCCCTGGACCGCCCGGGACCGCCCGGGACCGCCCAGGACCGCCCGGGACCGCCCGGGACGGCCCGGGACCGTCCGGGACCGCCCGGGACCGCCCGGGACCACCCCGGACTGCCCGGGACCGCCCGTGACTGCCCGCGACCGCCCGGGACCGCCCGAAACCGCCCGGGATCGCCCGGGACCGCCCGGGACCGCCCGGGACCGCCCGGGACCGCCCGGGACCGCCCCGGACCTCCCCGGACCGTCCCGGGACCGCCCGGGACCGCCCGCGTCCGCCCGGGACCGCCCGGGACCGCCCGGGATCGCCCGGGACCGCCCGGGACCGCCCGGGACCGCCCCGGACCGCCCGGGACCGCCCCGGACCTCCCGGGACCGCCCGGGACCGCCCGGGACCGCCCGGGACCGCCCGGAACCGCCCGGGATCGCCCGGGACCGCCCGGGACCGCCCAGGACCGCCCGGGACCGCCCGGGACCGCCCGAGACCGCCCGGGACCGCCCGGGACCGTCCGGACCGTCTGGGACCGCCCGGGACGACACGGGACCGCCCGGGACCGCCCCGGACCGCCCGGGACCGCCCCGGACTGCCCGGGACCACCCCGGACCGCCCGGACCGCCCCGGACCGCCCGGGACTGCCCCGGACCGCCCGGGACTGCCCCAGACTGCCTGGGACCGCCCCGGACCGCCCGAGACCGCCCCGGACCGCCCAGGACCGCCCGGGACAGCCCGGTACCGCCCCGGACCGCCCCGGACCGCCTGGGACCGCCCAGGACCACCCGGCACCGCCCGGGACCGCCCGGGACCGCCCGGGACCGCCCGGGACCGCCCGGGACCGCCCGGGACCGCCCGGGATCACCCGGGACCGCCCGGGAACGCCCAGGACCGCCCGGGACCGCCAGGGACCGCCCGAGACCGCCCGGGACCGCCCGGGACCGTCCAGACCGTCTGGGACCGCCCGGGACGATTCGGGACCGCCCGGGACCGCCCCGGACCGCCCGGGACCGCCCCGGACCGCCCGGAACCACCCCGGACCGCCCGGGACCGCCCCGGACCGCCCGGGACCGCTCCGGACCGCCCGGGACCGCCCCAGACTGCCGGGACCGCCCGGACCGCCCGGGACCGCTCCGGACCGCCTGGAACCGCCCTTGACCGCACCGGACCGCCCGGCACCGCCCGGGACCGCCCGGGACGGCCCGGGACCGCCCCGGACCGCCCGGGACCGCCCCGGACCGCCCGGGACCACCCCGGACCGCCCGGGACCGCCCAGGACCGCCCGGGACCGCCCGGGACGGCCCGGGACCGCCCCGGACCGCCCGGGACCGCCCGGGACCGCCCCAGACTGCCTGGGTCCGCCTTGGACCGCCCGGGACCGCCCTTGACCGCCCAGGACCGCCCCGGACCTCCCGAGACCGCCCGGTACCGCCCCGGACCACCCCGGACCGCCTGGGACCGCCCGGGACCGCTCCAGACCGCCCGGGACCGCCCGGGACCGCCCGGAACCGACCGGGACCGCCCGGGACCGCCCCGGACCGCCCGGGACCGACCCGGACCGCCCGGGACCGCCCAGGACCGCCCGGGACCGCCCGGGACCGCCCGGGACCGCCCGGGACCGCCCTGGACCGCCAGGGACCGCCCGGGACCGCCCGGGACCACCCGGGACCGCTCGGGACCGCCCGGAACCGCCCAGGACCGCCCGGGACCGCCCGGGACCGCCCGAGACCGCCCGGGACCGCCCAGGACCGTCCGGACCGTCTGGGACCGCCCGGGACGACACGGGACCGCCCGGGACCGCCCCGGACCGCCCAGAACCGCCCCGAACCGCCCGGGACCACCCCGGACCGCCCGGGACCGCCCCGGACCGCCCGGGACTGCCCCGGACCGCCCGGGACTGCCCCAGACTGCCTGGGACCGCCGCGGACCGCCCAGGACTGCCCCGGACCGCCCGGGACCGCCCTTGACCGCCCAGGACCGCCCCGGACCTCCCGAGACCGCCCGGTACCGCCCCGGACCGCCCCGGACCGCCCGGGACCGCCCTGGGACCGCCCGGGACCGCACGGGACCGCCCGGGACCGCCCGGGACCGCCCGAGACCGCCCGGGACCGCCCGGGACCGCCCGGGACCGCCCGGGACCGCCCGGGATCGCCCGGGACCGCCCGGGACCGCCCAGGACCGCCCGGGACCGCCAGGGACCGCCCGAGACCGCTCGGGACCGCCCGGGACCGTCCGGACCCTCTGGGACCGCCCGGGACGATACGGGACCGCCCGGGACCACCCCGGACCGCCCGGGACCCCCCCGGACCGCCCGGGACCAACCCGGACCGCCCGGGACCGCCCCGGACCGCCCGGGACCGCCCCGGACCGCCCGGGACCGCCCCAGACTGCCGGGACCGCCCGGACCGCCCGGGACCGCCCCGGACCGCCCGGGACCGCCCTTGACCGCACCGGACCGCCCGGGACCGCCCGGGACCGCCCGGGACCGCCCGGACCGCCCCGGACCCGCCCGGGACCGCCCTGGACCGCCCGGGACCACCCCGGACCGCCCGGGTCCGCCCGGGACCGCCCGGGACCGCCCGGGACCGCCCGGGACGGCCCGGGACCGCCCCGGACCGCCCGGGACCGCCCGGGACCGCCCCAGACCGCCCGGACCGCCCGGGACCGCCCGGGACCGCCCGGGACCGCCCGGGACCGCCCGGGACCGCCCGGGACCGCCCGGGACCGCACCGGACCTCCCCGGACCGCCCGGGACCGCCCGGGACCGCCCGGGACCGCCCGGGACCGCCCCGGACCGCCCGGGACCGCCCCGGACCACCGGGGACCGCCCGGGACCGCCCCGGACCGCCCGGGACCGCCCGGGACCGCCCGGGACCGCCCGGGACCGCCCTGGACCGCCCGGGACCGCCCTGGAATGCACGGGACCGCCCGGGACAGCCCGGGACCGCCCGAGACCGCCCGGGACCGCCCGGGACCGTCCGGACCGTCTGGGACCGCCTGGGACGACACGGGACCGCCCGGGACCGCCCCGGACCGCCTGGGACCGCCCCGGACCGCCCGGGACCACCCCGGACCGCCCGGGACCGCCCGGGACCGCCCGGGACCGCCCCAGACCGCCCGGGACCGCCCCGGACCGCCCGGGACCGACCTTGACCGCCCAGGACTGCCCCGGACCGCCCGGGACCGCCCGGTACCGCCCCGGACCGCCCCGGACCGCCCGGGACCGCCCAGGACCGCCCGGGTCCGCCCGGGACCGCCCGGGACCGCCCGGGACCGCCCGGGACCGCCCGGGACCGCCCCGGACTGCCCGGGACCGCCCGGGACCGCCCGCGACCGCTGGGGACCACCTGGGACCGCCCGGGATCGCCCGGGACTGCCCGGGACCGCCCGGGACCGCCCGGGACCGCCCGGGACCGCCCCGGACCTCCCCGGACCGCCCAGGACCGCCCGGGACCGCCCGGGACCGCCCGGGACCACCCCGGACCGCCCGGGACCGCCCCGAACCACACGGGACCGCCCGGGACCGCCTCGGACTGCCCGCGACCGCCCGGGACCGCCCGGGACCGCCCGGGACCGCCCGGGACCGCCCGGGACCGCCCCGGACCGCCCGGGACCGCCCCGGACCGCCCGGGACCGCCCAGGACCACCCGGGACCGCCCGGGACCGCCCGGGACCGCCCGGGACCGCCCGGGACCACCCGGGACCGCCGGGGACCGCCCGGGACCGCCCGGGACCGCCCGGGACCGCCCCGGACCTCCCCAGACCGCCCGGGACCGCCCGGGACCGCCCGGGACCGCCCCGGACCGCCCGGGACCGCCCCGGACCACCGGGGACCGCCCGGGACCGCCCCGGACCGCCCGGGACCGCCCGGGACCACCCGGGACCGCCCGGGACCGCCCTGGACCGCCCGGGACCGCCCTGGAATGCACGGGACTGCCCGGGACCGCCCGGGTCCGCCCGAGACCGCCCAGGACCGCCCGGGACCGTCCGGACCGTCTGGGACCGCCCGGGACGACACGGGACCACCCGGGACCGCCCCGGACCGCCCGGGACCGCCCCGGACCGCCCGGGACCACCCCGGACCGCCCGGGACCGCCCCGGACCGCCCGGGACCGCCCCGGACCGCCCGGGACCGCCCGGGACCGCCCGGGACCGCCCGGGACCACCCGGGACCGCCCGGGACCGCCCGGGACCGCCCGGGACCGCCCGGGACCGCCCGGGACCACCCGGGACCGCCGGGGACCGCCCGGGACCGCCCGGGACCGCCCGGGACCGCCCCGTACCTCCCCGGACCGCCCGGGACCGCCCGGGACCGCCCGGGACCGCCCCGGACCGCCCGGGACCACCCCGGACCACCGGGGACCGCCCGGGACCGCCCCGGACCGCCCGGGACCGCCCGGGACCGCCCAGGACCGCCCGGGACCGCACGGGACCGCCCGGGACCGCCCGGGACCGCCCGAGACCGCCCGGGACCGCCCGGGACCGCCCGGGACCGCCCGGGACCGCCCGGGATCGCCCGGGACCGCCCGGGACCGCCCAGGACCGCCCGGGACCGCCAGGGACTGCCCGAGACCGCCCGGTACCGCCCGGGACCGTCCGGACCCTCTGGGGACCGCCCGGGACGATACGGGACCGCCCGGGACCACCCCGGACCGCCCGGGACCGCCCCGGACCGCCCGGGACCACCCCGGACCGCCCGGGACCGCCCCGGACCGCCCGGGACCGCCCCGGACCGCCCGGGACCGCCCCAGACTGCCGGGACCGCCCGGACCGCCCTGGACCGCCCCGGACCGCCCGGGACCGCCCTTGACCGCACCGGACTGCCCGGGACCGCCCCGGACCGCCCGGGACCGCCCGGGACCGCCCCGGACCGCCCGGGACCGCCCCGGACCGCCCGGGACCACCCCGGACCGCCCGGGTCCGCCCGGGACCGCCCGGGACCGCCCGGGACCGCCCGGGACGGCCCGGGACCGCCCCGGACCGCCCGGGACCGCCCGGGACCGCCCCAGACCGCCCGGGACCGCCCGGGACCGCCCGGGACCGCCCGGACCGCCCCGGACCGCCCGGGACCGCCCAGGACCGCCCGGGACCGCCCGGGACCGCCCGGGACCGCCCGGGACCGCCCGGGACCGCCCGGGACCGCACCGGACCTCCCCGGACCGCCCGGGACCGCCCGGGACCGCCCGGGACCGCCCGGGACCGCCCCGGACCGCCCGGGACCGCCCCGGACCACCGGGTACCGCCCGGGACCGCCCTGGACCGCCCGGGACCGCCCGGGACCGCCCGGGACCGCCCGGGACCGCCCTGGACCGCCCGGGACTGCCCTGGAATGCACGAGACCGCCCGGGACAGCCCGGGTCCGCCCGAGACCGCCCGGGACCGCCCGGGACCGTCCGGACCGTCTGGGACCGCCTGGGACGACACGGGACCGCCCAGGACCGCCCCGGACCGCCCGGGACCGCCCCGGACCGCCCGGGACCACCCCGGACCGCCCGGGACCGCCCGGGACCGCCCGGGACCGCCCCAGACCCCCCTGGACCGCCCCGGACCGCCTGGCACCGACCTTGACCGCCCAGGACTGCCCCGGACCGCCCGGGACCGCCCGGTACCGCCCCGGACCGCCCCGGACCGCCCGGGACCGCCCAGGACCGCCCGGGTCCGCCCGGGACCGCCCGGGACCGCCCGGGACCGCCCGGGACCGCCCGGGACCGCCCCGGACTGCCCGGGACCGCCCGGGACCGCCCGCGACCGCCGGGGACCGCCTGGGACCGCCCGCGGATCGCCCGGGACCGCCCGGGACCGCCCGGGACCGCCCGGGACCGCCCGGGACCGCCCCGGACCTCCCCGGACCGCCCGGAACCGCCCGGGACCGCCCGGGACCGCCCGGGACCACCCCGGACCGCCCGGGACCGCCCCGAACCACACTGGACCGCCCGGGACCGCCTCGGACTGCCCGGGACCACCCGGGACCGCCTGGGACCGCCCGGGACCGCCCGGGACCGCCCGGGACCCCCCCGGACCGCCCGGGACCGCCCCGGACCGCCCGGGACCGCCCAGGACCACCCGGGACCGCCCGGGACCGCCCGGGACCGCCCGGGACCGCCCGGGACCGCCCGGGACCACCCGGGACCGCCGGGGACCGCCCGGGACCGCCCGGGACCGCCCGGGACCGCCCCGGACCTCCCCGGACCGCCGGGGACCGCCCGGGACCGCCCGGGACCGCCCCGGACCGCCCGGGACCGCCCCGGACCACCGGGGACCGCCCGGGACCGCCCCGGACCGCCCGGGACCGCCCGGGACCACCCGGGACCGCCCGGGACCGCCCTGGACCGCCCGGGACCGCCCTGGAATGCACGGGACTGCCCGGGACCGCCCGGGTCTGCCCGAGACCGCCCAGGACCGCCCGGGACCGTCCGGACCGTCTGGGACCGCCCGGGACGACACGGGACCCCCCGGGACCGCCCCGGACCGCCCGGGACCGCCCCGGACCGCCCGGGACCACCCTGGACCGCCCGGGACCGCCCCGGACCGCCCGGGACCGCCCCGGACCGCCCGGGACCGCCCCAGACTGCCTGAGACCGCCCCAGACCGCCCGGGACCGCCCCGGACCGCCCGGGACCGACCTTGACTGCCCAGGCTGCCCCGGACCGCCCGGGACCGCCCGGTACCGCCCCGGACCGCCCCGGACCGCCCGGGACCGCCCGGGACCGCCCGGGACTGCCCGGAACCGACCGGGACCGGCCGGGACCGCCCGGGACCGCCCAGGACCGCCCGGGACCGCCAGGGACCGCCCGAGACCGCCCGGGGACCGCCCGGGACCGTCCGGACCCTCTGGACCGCCCGGGACGATACGGGACCACCCGGGACCACCCCGGACCGCCCGCGACCGCCCCGGACCGCCCGGGACCACCCCGGACCGCCCGGGACCGCCCCGGACCGCCCGGGACCGCCCCGGACCGCCCGGGACCGCCCCAGACTGCCGGGACCGCCCGGACCGCCCGGGACCGCCCCGGACCGCCCGGGACCGCCCTTGACCGCACCGGACCGCCCGGGACCGCCCGGGACCGCCCGGGACCGCCCGGGACCGCCCGGACCGCCCGGGACCGCCCCGGACCGCCCGGGACCACCCCGGACCCGCCCGGGTCCGCCCGGGACCGCCCGGGACCGCCCGGGACCGCCCGGGACGGCCCGGGACCGCCCCGGACCGCCCGGGACCGCCCGGGACCGCCCCAGACCGCCCGGGACCGCCCGGGACCGCCTGGGACCGCCCGGGACCGCCCCGGACCGCCCGGGACCGCCCAGGACCACCCGGGGACCCGCCCGGGACCGCCCGGGACCGCCCGGGACCGCCCGGGACCGCCCGGGACCGCACCGACCTCCCCGGACCGCCCGGGACCGCCCGGGACCGCCCGGGACCGCCCGGGACCGCCCCGGACCACCCGGGACCGCCCCGGACCACCGGGGACCGCCCGGGACCGCCCCGGACCGCCCGGGAAGGCCCGGGACCGCCCGGGACCGCCCGGGACCGCCCTGGACCGCCCGGGACCGCCCTGGAATGCACGGGACCGCCCGGGACAGCCCGGGACCGCCCGAGACCGCCCGGGACCGCCCGGGACGTCCGGACCGTCTGGGACCGCCTGGGACGACACGGGACCGCCCGGGACCGCCCCGGACCGCCCGGGACCGCCCCGGACCGCCCGAGACCACCCCGGACCGCCCGGGACCGCCGCGGACCGCCCGGGACCGCCCCAGACCGCCCGGGAACGCCCCGGACCGCCCGGGACCGACCTTGACCGCCCAGGACTGCCCCGGACCGCCCGGGACCGCCCGGTACCGCCCCGGACCGCCCCGGACCGCCCCGGACCGCCCGGGACCGCCCAGGACCACCCGGGTCCGCCCGGGACCGCCCGGGACCGCCCGGGACCGCCCGGGACCGCCCGGGACCGCCCCGGACTGCCCGGGACCGCCCGGGACCGCCCGCGACCGCCGGGGACCGCCCGGGACCACCCCGGACCGCCCGGGACCGCCCCGAACCACACGGGACCGCCCGGACCGCCTCGGACTGCCCGGGACCGCCCGGGACCGCGCCGGGACCGCCCGGGACCGCCCGGGACCGCCCGGGACCGCCCCGGACCGCCCGGGACCGCCCCGGACCGCCCGGGACCGCCCAGGACCACCCGGGACCGCCCGGGACCGCCCGGGACCGCCCGGGACCGCCCGGGACCGCCCGGGACCACCCGGGACCGCCGGGGACCGCCCGGGACCGCCCGGGACCGCCCGGGACCGCCCCGGACCTCCCCGGACTGCCCGGGACCGCCCGGGACCGCCCGGGACCGCCCCAGACCGCCCGGGACCGCCCCGGACCACCGGGGACCGCCCGGGACCGCCCCGGACCGCCCGGGACCGCCCGGGACCACCCGGGACCGCCCGGGACCGCCCTGGACCGCCCGGGACCGCCCTGGAATGCACGGGACTGCCCGGGACCGCCCGGGTCCGCCCGAGACCGCCCAGGACCGCCCGGGACCGTCCGGACCGTCTGGGACCGCCCGGGACGACACGGGACCGCCCGGGACCGCCCCGGACCGCCCGGGACCGCCCCGGACCGCCCGGACCGCCCCGGACCGCCCGGGACCGCCCCAGACTGCCTGAGACCGCCCCAGACCGCCCGGGACCGCCCCGGACCGCCCGTGACCGACCTTGACTGCCCAGGCCTGCCCCGGACCGCCCGGGACCGCCCGGTACCGCCCCGGACCGCCCCGGACCGCCCGGGACCGCCCGGGACCGCCCGGGACCGCCCGGAACCGACCGGGACCGCCCGGGACCGCCCCGGACCGCCCGGGACCGCCCCGGACCGCCCGGGACCGCCCAGGACCGCCCGGGACCGCCCGGGACCGCCCGGGACCGCCCGGGACCGCCCCGGACCGCCAGGGACCGCCCGGGACCGCCCGGGACCACCCGGGACCGCCCGGGACCGCCCGGAACCGCCCAGGACCGCCCGGGACCGCCCGGGACCGCCCGAGACTGCCCGGGACCGCCCGTGACCGTCCGGACCGTCTGGGACCGCCCAGGACCGCCCCGAACCGCCCGGGACCACCCCGGACCGCCCGGGACCGCCCCGGACCGCCCGGGACCGCCCTGGACCGCCCGGGACTGCCCCAGACTGCCTGGGACCGCCCCGGACCGCCCGGGACCGCCCCGGACCGCCCAGGACCGCCCTTGACCGCCCAGGACCGCCCCGGACCTCCCGAGACCGCCCGGTACCGCCCCGGACCGCCCCGGACCGCCTGGGACCGCCCAGGACCGCCCTGGACCGCACGGGACCGCCCGGGACCGCCCGGGACCGTCCAAGACCGCCCGGGACCGCCCGGGACCGCCCGGGACCGCCCGGGACCGCCCGGGACCGCCCGGGATCGCCCGGGACCGCCCGGGACCGCCCAGGACCGCCCAGGACCGCCCGGGACCGCCAGGGACCGCCCGAGACCGCCCGGGACCGCCCGGGACCGTCTGGACCGTCTGGGACCGCCCGGGACGATACGGGACCGCCCGGGACCGCCCCGGACCGCCCGGGACCGCCCCGGACCGCCCGGGACCGCCCCAGACTGCCGGGACCGCCTGGACCACCCGGGACCGCCCCGGACCGCCCGGGACCGCCCTTGACCGCACCGGACCGCCCGGGACCGCCCGGGACCGCCCCGGACCGCCCTGGACCGCCCCGGACCGCCCGGGACCACCCCGGACCGCCCGGGATTGCCCGGGACCGCCCGGGACCGCCCGGGACCGCCCGGGACGGCCTGGGACCGCCCCGGACCGCCCGGGACCGCCCGTGACCGCCCCGGACCGCCCGGGACCGCCCAGGACCGCCAGGGACCGCCCGGGACCGCCCGGGACCGCCCGGGACCGCCCCAGACCGCCCGGGACCGCCCGGGACCGCCCGGGACCGCCCGGGACCGCCCCGGACCTCCCCGGACCGCCCGGGACCGCCCGGGACCGCCCGGGACCGCCCGGGACCGCCCCGGACCGCCCGGGACCGCCCCGGACAACCGGGGACCGCCCGGGACCGCCCCCGACCGCCCGGGACCGCCCGGGACCGCCCGGGACCGCCCTGGACCGCACGGGACCGCCCTGGAATGCACGGGACCGCCCGGGACCGCCCGGGACCGCCCGAGACCGCCCGGGACCGCCCGGGACCGTCCGGACCGTCTGGGACCGCCCGGGACGACACGGGACCGCCCGGGACCGCCCCGGACCGCCCGGGACCACCCCGGACCGCCCGGGACCACCCCGGACCGCCCGGGACCGCCCCGGACCGCCCGGGACCGCCCCGGACCGCCCGCGACCGCCCCAGACTGCGTGGGACCGCCCCAGACCGCCCGGGACCGCCCCGGACCGCCCGGGACCGACCTTGACCGCCCAGGACTG
This sequence comes from Petromyzon marinus, assembly GCF_048934315.1. Classification (NCBI taxonomy): domain Eukaryota; kingdom Metazoa; phylum Chordata; class Hyperoartia; order Petromyzontiformes; family Petromyzontidae; genus Petromyzon; species Petromyzon marinus. The sequence goes on from NW_027423023.1 coordinate 39,248, forward strand.
CCCCAGACCGCCTGGGACCGCCCGGTACCACCCCGGACCGCCCCGGACCGCCCGGGACCGCCCGGGACCGCCCGGGACCGCCCGGAACCGACCGGGACCGCCCGGGACCGCCCCGGACCGCCCGGGACCGCCCCGGACCGCCCGGGACCGCCCAGGACTGCCCGGGACCGCCCGGGACCGCCCAGGACCGCCCGGGACCGCCCGGACCGCCAGGAACCGCCCGGGACCGCCCGGGACCACCCGGGACCGCCCGGGACCGCCCGGAACCGCCCAGGACCGCCCAGGACCGCCCGGGACCGCCCGAGACTGCCCGGGACCGCCCGTGACCGTCCGGACCGTCTGGGACCGCCCGGGACGACACGGGACCACCCGGGACCGCCCCGGACCGCCCAGGACCGCCCCGAACCGCCCGGGACCACCCCGGACCGCCCGGGACCGCCCCGGACCGCCCGGGACCGCCCCGGACCGCCCGGGACTGCCCCAGACTGCATAGGACCGCCCCGGACCGCCCGGGACCGCCCCGGACCGCCCGGGACCGCCCTTGACCGCCCAGGACCGCCCCGGACCTCCTGAGACCGCCCGGTACCGCCCCGGACCGCCCCGGACCGCCCGGGACCGCCCAGGACCGCCCGGGACCGCACAGGACCGCCCGGGACCGCCCGGGACCGTCCGAGACCGCCCGGGACCGCCCGGGACCGCCCGGGACCACCCGGGACCGCCCGGGACCGCCCGGGATCGCCCGGGACCGCCCGGGACCACCCAGGACCGCCCGGGACCGCCAGGGACCGCCCGAGACCGCCCGGGACCGCCCGGGACCATCTGGACCGTCTGGGACCGCCCGGGACGATACGGGACCGCCCGGGACCGCCCCGGACCGCCCGGGACCGCCCCGGACCGCCCGGGACCGCCCCAGACTGCCGGGACCGCCTGGACCGCCCGGGACCGCCCCGGACCGCCCGGGACCGCCCTTGACCGCCCAGGACTGCCCCGGACCGCCCGGGACCGCCAGGTACCGCCCCGGACCGCCCCGGACCGCCCGGGACCGCCCAGGACCGCCCGGGTCCGCCCGGGACCGCCCGGGACCGCCCGGGACCGCCCGGGACCGCCCGGGACCGCCCCGGACTGCCCGGGACCGCCCGGGACCGCCCGCGACCGCCCGGGACCGCCTGGGACCGCCCGGGATCGCCCGGGACCGCCCGGGACCGCCCGGGACCGCCCGGGACCGCCCGGGACCGCCCCGGACCTCCCCGGACCGCCCAGGACCGCCCGGGACCGCCCGGGACCGCCCGGGACCACCCCAGACCGCCCGGGACCGCCACGAACCACACGGGACCGCCCGGGACCGCCTCGGACTGCCCGGGACCGCCTGGGACCGCCCGGGACCGCCCGGGACTGCCCGGGACCGCCCGGGACCGCCCCGGACCGCCCGGGACCGCCCCGGACCGCCCGGGACCGCCCAGGACCACCCGGGACCGCCCGGGACCGCCCGGGACCGCCCGGGACCGCCCGGGACCACCCGGGACCGCCGGGGACCGCCCGGGACCGCCCGGGACCGCCCGGGACCGCCCCGGACCTCCCCGGACCGCCCGGGACCGCCCGGGACCGCCCGGGACCGCCCGGGACCGCGCCGGACCGCCCGGGACCGCCCCGGACCACCGGGGACCGCCCGGGACCGCCCCGGACCGCCCGGGACCGCCCGGGACCACCCGGGACCGCCCGGGACCGCCCTGGACCGCCCGGGACCGCCCTGGAATGCACGGGACTGCCCGGGACCGCCCGGGTCCGCCCGAGACCGCCCAGGACCGCCCGGGACCGTACGGACCGTCTGGGACCGCCCGGGACGACACGGGACCGCCCGGGACCGCCCCGGACCGCCCGGGACCGCCCCGGACCGCCCGGGACCACCCCGGACCGCCCGGGACCGCCCCGGACCGCCCGGGACCGCCCCGGACCGCCCGGGACCGCCCCAGACTGACTGAGACCGCCCCAGACCGCCCGGGACCGCCCCGGACCGCCCGGGACCGACCTTGACTGCCCAGGCCTGCCCCGGACCGCCCGGGACCGCCCGGTACCGCCCCGGACCGCCCCGGACCGCCCGGGACCGCCCGGGACCGCCCGGGACCGCCCGGAACCGACCGGGACCGCCCGGGACCGCCCCGGACCGCCCGGGACCGCCCCGGACCGCCCGGGACCGCCCAGGACCGCCCGGGACCGCCCGGGACCGCCCGGGACCGCCCGGGACCGCCCCGGACCGCCAGGGACCGCCCGGGACCGCCCGAGACCACCCGGGACCGCCCGGGACCGCCCGGAACCGCCCAGGACCGCCCGGGACCGCCCGGGACCGCCCGAGACTGCCCGGGACCGCCCGTGACCGTCCGGACCGTCTGGGACCGCCCGGGACGACACGGGACCGCCCGGGACCGCCCCGGACCGCCCAGGACCGCCCCGAACCGCCCGGGACCACCCCGGACCGCCCGGGACCGCCCCGGACCGCCCGGGACCGCCCTGGACCGCCCCGGGACTGCCCCAGACTGCCTGGGACCGCCCCGGACCGCCCGGGACCGCCCCGGACCGCCCGGGACCGCCCTTGACCGCCCAGGACCGCCCCGGACCTCCCGAGACCGCCCGGTACCGCCCCGGACCGCCCCGGACCGCCCAGGACCGCCCAGGACCGCCCGGGACCGCACGGGACCGCCCGGGACCGCCCGTGACCGTCCAAGACCGCCCGGGACCGCCCGGGACCGCCCGGGACCGCCCGGGACTGCCCGGGACCGCCCGGGATCGCCCGGGACCGCCCGGGACCGCCCAGGACCGCCCGGGACCGCCCGGGACCGCCCGAGACTGCCCGGGACCGCCCGTGACCGTCCGGACCGTCTGGGACCGCCCGGGACGACACGGGACCGCCCGGGACCGCCCCGGACCGCCCAGGACCGCCCCGAACCGCCCGGGACCACCCCGGACCGCCCGGGACCGCCCCGGACCGCCCGGGACCGCCCTGGACCGCCCGGGACTGCCCCAGACTGCCTGGGACCGCCCCGGACCGCCCGGGACCGCCCCGGACCGCCCGGGACCGCCCTTGACCGCCCAGGACCGCCCCGGACCTCCCGAGACCGCCCGGTACCGCCCCGGACCGCCCCGGACCGCCCAGGACCGCCCAGGACCGCCCGGGACCGCACGGGACCGCCCGGGACCGCCCGTGACCGTCCAAGACCGCCCGGGACCGCCCGGGACCGCCCGGGACCGCCCGGGACTGCCCGGGACCGCCCGGGATCGCCCGGGACCGCCCGGGACCGCCCAGGACCGCCCGGGACCGCCAGGGACAGCCCGAGACCGCCCGGGACCGCCCGGGACCGTCTGGACCGTCAGGGACCGCCCGGGACGATACGGGACCGCCCGGGACCGCCCCGGACCGCCCGGGACCGCCCCGGACCACCCGGGACCGCCCCAGACTGCCGGGACCGCCTGGACCGCCCGGGACCGCCCAGGACCGCCCGGGACCGCCCTTGACCGCACCGGACCGCCCGGGACCGCCCGGGACCGCCCCGGACCGCCCGGGACCGCCCCGGACCGCCCGGGACCACCCCGGACCGCCCGGGATTGCCCGGGACCGCCCGGGACCGCCCGGGACCGCCCGGGACGGCCCGGGACCGCCCCGGACCGCCCGGGACCGCCCGGGACCGCCCCGGACCGCCCGGGACCGCCCAGGACCGCCCGGGACCGCCCGGGACCGCCCGGGACCGCCCGGGACCGCCCCAGACCGCCCGGGACCGCCCGGGACCGCCCGGACCGCCCGGGACCGCCCCGGACCTCCCCGGACCGCCCGGGACCGCCCGGGACCGCCCGGGACCGCCCGGAACCGCCCTGGACCGCCCGGGACCGCCCCGGACAACCGGGGACCGCCCGGGACCGCCCCGGACCGCCCGGGACCGCCCGGGACCGCCCGGGACCGCCCTGGACCGCACGGGACCGCCCTGGAATGCACGGGACCGCCTGGGACCGCCCGGGACCGCCCGAGACCGCCCGGGACCGCCCGGGACCGTCCGGACCGTCTGGGACCGCCCGGGACGACACGGGACCGCCCGGGACCGCCCCGGACCGCCCGGGACCACCCCGGACCGCCCGGGACCACCCCGGACCGCCCGGGACCGCCCCGGACCGCCCGGGACCGCCCCGGACCGCCCGGGACCGCCCCAGACTGCCTGGGACCGCCCCAGACCGCCCGGGACCGCCCCGGACCGCCCGGGACCGACCTTGACCGCCCAGGACTGCCCCGGACCGCCTGGGACCGCCCGGTACCACCCCGGACCGCCCCGGACCGCCCGGGACCGCCCGGGACCGCCCAGGACCGCCCGGAACCGACCGGGACCGCCCGGGACCGCCCCGGACCGCCCGGGACCGCCCCGGACCGCCCGGGACCGCCCAGGACCGCCCGGGACCGCCCGGGACCGCCCGGGACCGCCCGGGACCGCCCTGGAATGCACGGGACCGCCCGGGACCGCCCGGGACCGCCCGAGACCGCCCGGGACCGCCCGGAACCGTCCGGACCGTCTGGGACCGCCCGGGACGACACGGGACCGCCCGGGACCGCCCCGGACCGCCCGGGACCGCCCCGGACCGCCCGGGACCACCCCGGACCGCCCGGGACCGCCCCGGACCGCCCGGGACCGCCCCGGACCGCCCGGGACCGCCCCAGACTGCCTGAGACCGCCCCAGACCGCCCGGGACCGCCCCGGACCGCCCGGGACCGACCTTGACTGCCCAGGCCTGCCCCGGACCGCCCGGGACCGCCCGGTACCGCCCCGGACCGCCCCGGACCGCCCGGTACCGCCCGGGACCGCCCGGGACCGCCCGGAACCGACCGGGACCGCCCGGGACCGCCCCGGACCGCCCGGGACCGCCCCGGACCGCCCGGGACCGCCCAGGACCGCCCGGGACCGCCCGGGACCGCCCGGGACCGCCCGGGACCGCCCCGGACCGCCAGGGACCGCCCGGGACCGCCCGAGACCACCCGGGACCGCCCGGGACCGCCCGGAACCGCCCAGGACCGCCCGGGACCGCCCGGGACCGCCCGAGACTGCCCGGGACCGCCCGTGACCGTCCGGACCGTCTGGGACCGCCCGGGACGACACGGGACCGCCCGGGACCGCCCCGGACCGCCCAGGACCGCCCCGAACCGCCCGGGACCACCCCGGACCGCCCGGGACCGCCCCGGACCGCCCGGGACCGCCCTGGACCGCCCGGGACTGCCCCAGACTGCCTGGGACCGCCCCGGACCGCCCGGGACCGCCCCGGACCGCCCGGGACCGCCCTTGACCGCCCAGGACCGCCCCGGACCTCCCGAGACCGCCCGGTACCGCCCCGGACCGCCCCGGACCGCCCGGGACCGCCCAGGACCGCCCGGGACCGCACGGGACCGCCCGGGACCGCCCGGGACCGTCCAAGACCGCCCGGGACCGCCCGGGACCGCCCGGGACCGCCCGGGACCGCCCGGGACCGCCCGGGATCGCCCGGGACCGCCCGGGACCGCCCAGGACCGCCCGGGACCGCCAGGGACAGCCCGAGACCGCCCGGGACCGCCCGGGACCGTCTGGACCGTCAGGGACCGCCCGGGACGATACGGGACCGCCCGGGACCGCCCCGGACCGCCCGGGACCGCCCCGGACCGCCCGGGACCGCCCCAGACTGCCGGGACCGCCTGGACCGGCCGGGACCGCCCCGGACCGCCCGGGACCGCCCTTGACCGCACCGGACCGCCCGGGACCGCCCGGGACCGCCCCGGACCGCCCGGGACCGCCCCGGACCGCCCGGGACCACCCCGGACCGCCCGGGATTGCCCGGGACCGCCCGGGACCGCCCGGGACCGCCCGGGACGGCCCGGGACCGCCCCGGACCGCCCGGGACCGCCCGGGACCGCCCCGGACCGCCCGGGACCGCCCAGGACCGCCCGGGACCGCCCGGGACCGCCCGGGACCGCCCGGGACCGCCCCAGACCGCCCGGGACCGCCCGGGACCGCCCGGGACCGCCCGGGACCGCCCCGGACCTCCCCGGACCGCCCGGGACCGCCCGGGACCGCCCGGGACCGCCCGGGACCGCCCCGGACCGCCCGGGACCGCCCCGGACAACCGGGGACCGCCCGGGACCGCCCCGGACCGCCCGGGACCGCCCGGGACCGCCCGGGACCGCCCTGGACCGCACGGGACCGCCCTGGAATGCACGGGACCGCCTGGGACCGCCCGGGACCGCCCGAGACCGCCCGGGACCGCCCGGGACCGTCCGGACCGTCTGGGACCGCCCGGGACGACACGGGACCGCCCGGGACCGCCCGGGACCACCCCGGACCGCCCGGGACCACCCGGACCGGACCGCCCGGGACCGCCCCGACCGCCCGGGACTGCCCCGGACCGCCCGGGACCGCCCCAGACTGCCTGGGACCGCCCCAGACCGCCCGGGACCGCCCCGGACCGCCCGGGACCGACCTTGACCGCCCAGGACTGCCCCGGACCGCCTGGGACCGCCCGGTACCACCCCGGACCGCCCCGGACCGCCTGGGACCGCCCGGGACCGCCCGGGACCGCCCGGAACCGACCGGGACCGCCCAGGACCGCCCCGGACCGCCCGGGACCGCCCCGGACCGCCCAGGACCGCCCAGGACCGCCCGGGACCGCCCGGGACCGCCCGGGACCGCCCGGGGACCGCCCCCGGACCGCCAGGGACCGCCCGGGACCGCCCGGGACCACCCGGGACCCGCCCGGGACCGCCGGAACCGCCCAGGACCGCCCAGGACCGCCCGGGACCGCCCGAGACTGCCCGGGACCGCCCGTGACTGTCCGGACCGTCTGGACCGCCCGGGACGACACGGGACCACCCGGGACCGCCCCGGACCGCCCAGGACCGCCCCGAACCGCCCGGGACCACCCCGGACCGCCCGTGACCGCCCCGGACCGCCCGGGACTGCCCCGGACCGCCCGGGACTGCCCCAGACTGCATAGGACCGCCCCGGACCGCCCGGGACCGCCCCGGACCGCCCGGGACCGCCCTTGACCGCCCAGGACCGCCCCGGACCTCCCGAGACCGCCCGGTACCGCCCCAGACCGCGCCGGACCGCCCGGGACCGCCCAGGACCGCCCGGGACCGCACGGGACCGCCCGGGACCGCCCGGGACCGTCCGAGACCGCCCGGGACCGCCCGGGACCGCCCGGGATCGCCCGGGACCGCCCGGGACCACCCAGGACCGCCCGGGACCGCCAGGGACCGCCCGAGACCGCCCGGGACCGCCCGGGACCGTCTGGACCGTCTGGGACCGCCCGGGACGATACGGGACCGCCCGGGACCGCCCCGGACCGCCCGGAACCGCCCCGGACCGCCCGGGACCACCCCAGACTGCCGGGACCGCCTGGACCGCCCAGGACCGCCCCGGACCGCCCGGGACCGCCCTTGACCGCACCGGACCGCCCGGGACCGCCTGGGACCGCCTGGGACCGCCCGGGACCGCCCCGGACCGCCTGGGACCGCCCCGGACCGCCCGGGACCACCCCGGACCGCCCGGGAACGCCCGGGTCCGCCCGGGACCGCCCGGGACCGCCCGGGACGGCCCGGGACCGCCCGGGACCGCCCCGGACCGCCCGGGACCGCCCCGGACCGCCCGGGACCGCCCCAGACTGCCTGAGACCGCCCCAGACCGCCCGGGACCGCCCCGGACCGCCCGGGACCGACCTTGACTGCCCAGGCCTGCCCCGGACCGCCCGGGACCGCCCGGTACCGCCCCGGACCGCCCCGGACCGCCCGGTACCGCCCGGGACCGCCCGGGACCGTCCGGAACCGACCGGGACCGCCCGGGACCGCCCCGGACCGCCCGGGACCGCCCCGGACCGCCCGGGACCGCCCAGGACCGCCCGGGACCGCCCGGGACCGCCCGGGACTGCCCGGGACCGCCCCGGACCGCCAGGGACCGCCCGGGACCGCCCGAGACCACCCGGGACCGCCCGGGACCGCCCAGAACCGCCCAGGACCGCCCGGGACCGCCCGGGACCGCCCGAGACTGCCCGGGACCGCCCGTGACCGTCCGGACCGTCTGGGACCGCCCGGGACGACACGGGACCGCCCGGGACCGCCCCGGACCGCCCAGGACCGCCCCGAACCGCCCGGGACCACCCCGGACCGCCCGGGACCGCCCCGGACCGCCCGGGACCGCCCTGGACCGCCCGGGACTGCCCCAGACTGCCTGGGACCGCCCCGGACCGCCCGGACCGCCCCGGACCGCCCGGGACCGCCCTTGACCGCCCAGGACCGCTCCGGACCTCCCGAGACCGCCCGGTACCGCCCCGGACCGCCCCGGACCGCCCGGGACCGCCCAGACCGCCCGGGACCGCACGGGACCGCCCGGGACCGCCCGGGACCGTCCAAGACCGCCCGGGACCGCCCGGGACCGCCCGGGACCGCCCGGGACCGCCCGGGACCGCCCGGGATCGCCCGGGACCGCCCGGGACCGCCCAGGACCGCCCGGGACCGCCAGGGACAGCCCGAGACCGCCCGGACCGCCCGGGACCGTCTGGACCGTCAGGGACCGCCCGGGACGATACGGGACCGCCCGGGACCGCCCCGGACCGCCCGGGACCGCCCCCGGGACCGCCCGGGACCGCCCAGACTGCCGGGACCGCCTGGACCGGCCGGGACCGCCCCGGACCGCCCGGGACCGCCCTTGACCGCACCGGACCGCCCGGGACCGCCCGGGACCGCCCCGGACCGCCCGGGACCGCCCCGGACCGCCCGGGACCACCCCGGACCGCCCGGGATTGCCCGGGACCGCCCGGGACCGCCCGGGACCGCCCGGGACGGCCCGGGACCGCCCCGGGACCGCCCGGGACCGCCCGGGACCGCCCCGGACCGCCCGGGACCGCCCAGGACCGCCCGGGACCGCCCGGGACCGCCCGGGGACCGCCCGGGACCGCCCCAGACCGCCCGGGACCGCCCGGGACCGCCCGGGACCGCCCGGGACCGCCCCGGACCTCCCCGGACCGCCCGGGACCGCCCGGGACCGCCCGGACCGCCCGGGACCGCCCCGGACCGCCCGGGACCGCCCCGGACAACCCGGGGACCGCCCGGGACCGCCCCGGACCGCCCGGGACCGCCCGGGACCGCCCGGGACCGCCCTGGACCGCACGGGACCGCCCTGGAATGCACGGGACCGCCTGGGACCGCCCGGGACCGCCCGAGACCGCCCGGGACCGCCCGGGACCGTCCGGACCGTCTGGGCCCGCCCGGGACGACACGGAACCGCCCGGGACCGCCCCGGACCGCCCGGGACCACCCCGGACCGCCCGGGACCACCCCGGACCGCCCGGGACCGCCCCGGACCGCCCGGGACTGCCCCGGACCGCCCGGGACCGCCCCAGACTGCCTGGGACCGCCCCAGACCGCCCGGGACCGCCCCGGACCGCCCGGGACCGACCTTGACCGCCCAGGACTGCCCCGGACCGCCTGGGACCGCCCGGTACCACCCCGGACCGCCCCGGACCGCCTGGGACCGCCCGGGACCGCCCGGGACCGCCCGGAACCGACCGGGACCGCCCAGGACCGCCCCGGACCGCCCGGGACCGCCCCGGACCGCCCAGGACCGCCCAGGACCGCCCGGGACCGCCCGGGACCGCCCGGGACCGCCCGGGACCGCCCCGGACCGCCAGGGACCGCCCGGGACCGCCCGGGACCACCCGGGACCGCCCCGGGACCGCCCGGAACCGCCCAGGACCGCCCAGGACCGCCCGGGACCGCCCGAGACTGCCCGGGACCGCCCGTGACTGTCCGGACCGTCTGGGACCGCCCGGGACGACACGGGACCACCCGGGACCGCCCCGGACCGCCCAGGACCGCCCCGAACCGCCCGGGACCACCCCGGACCGCCCGTGACCGCCCCGGACCGCCCGGGACTGCCCCGGACCGCCCGGGACTGCCCCAGACTGCATAGGACCGCCCCGGACCGCCCGGGACCGCCCGGACCGCCCGGGACCGCCCTTGACCGCCCGGACCGCCCGGGACCACCCCAGGACCGCCCGGGACCGCCAGGGACCGCCCGAGACCGCCCGGGGACCGCCCGGGACCGTCTGGACCGTCTGGGACCGCCCGGGACGATACGGGACCGCCCGGGACCGCCCCGGACCGCCCGGAACCGCCCCGGACCGCCGGGACCACCCCAGACTGCCGGGACCGCCTGGACCGCCCAGGACCGCCCCGGACCGCCCGGGACCGCCCTTGACCGCACCGGACCGCCCGGGACCGCCTGGGACCGCCTGGGACCGCCCGGACCGCCCCGGACCGCCTGGGACCGCCCCGGACCGCCCGGGACCACCCCGGACCGCCCGGGAACGCCCGGGTCCGCCCGGGACCGCCGGGACCGCCCGGGACGGCCCGGGACCGCCACGGACCGCCCGGGACCGCCCGGGACCGCCCCAGACCACCTGGGACTGCCCGGGACCGCCCGGGACCGCCCGGGACCGCCCGGGACTGCCCAGGACCGCCCGGGACCGCCCGGGACCGCCCGGGACCGCCCGGGACCGCCCCAGACCGCCCGGGACCGCCCGGGACCGCCCGGGACCGCCCGGGACCGCCCCGGACCTCCCCGGACAGCCCGGGACCGCCCGGGACCGCCCGGGACCGCCCGGGACCGCCCCGGACCGCCCGGGACCGCCCCGGACAACCGGGGACCACCCGGGACCGCCCCGGACCGCCCGGGACCGCCCGGGACCGCCCCGGGACCGCCACTGGACCGCCCGGGACCGCCCTGGAATGCACGGGACCGCCCGGGACCGCCCGGGACCGCCCGAGACCGCCCGGGACCGCCCGGGACCGTCCGGACCGTCTGGGACCGCCCGGGACGACACGGGACCGGCCCGGGACCCCGGACCGCCCGGGACCGCCCCGGACCGCCCGGGACCACCCCGGACTGCCCGGGACCGCCCCGGACCGCCCGGGACCGCCCCGGACTGCCCGGGACCGCCCCAGACTGCCTGGGACCGCCCCAGACCGCCCGGGACCGCCCCGGACCGCCCGGGACCGACCTTGACCGCCCAGGACTGCCCCGGACCGCCCGGGACCGCCCGGTACCGCCCCGGACCGCCCCCGGACCGCCCGGGACCGCCCGGGACCGCCCGGGACCGCCCCGGACTGCCAGGGACCGCCCAGGACCGCCCGCGACCGCCCCGGGACCGCCTGGGACCGCCCGGGATCGCCCGGGACCGCCCGGGACCGCCCGGGACCGCCCGGGACCGCCTGGGACCGCCCCGGACCTCCCCGGACCGCCCGGGACCGCCCGGGACCGCCCGGGACCACCCCGGACCGCCCGGGACCGCCCCGAACCACCCGGGACCGCCCGGGACCGCCTCGGACTGCCCGGGACCGACCGCGGGACCGCCCGGGACCGCCCGGGACTGCCCGGGACCGCCCCGGACCGCCCGGGACCGCCCAGGACGCCCGGGACCGCCCGGGACCGCCCGGGACCGCCCGGGACCGCCCGGGACCGCCCGGGACCGCCCGGGACCGCCCCGGACCTCCCCGGACCGCCCGGGACCGCCCGGGACCGCCCGGGACCGCCCGGGACCGCCCCGGACCGCCCGGGACCGCCCGGGGACCGCCCGGGACCGCCCCGGACCGCCCGGGACCGCCCCGGACCACCGCGGACCGCCCGGACCGCCCCGGACCGCCCGGGACCGCCCGGGACCGCGCGGGACCGCCCTGGACCGCCCGGGACCGCCCTGGAATGCACGGGACCGCCCGGGACCGCCCGGGACCGCCCGAGACCGCCCAGGACCGCCCGGGACCGTCCGGACCGTCTGGGACCGCCCGGGACGACACGGGACCACCCGGGACCGCCCTGGACCGCCGGGACCGCCCCGGACCGCCCGGGACCGCCCCGGACCGGCCCCGGGACCGGCCCGGGACCGGCCCGGGGACCGGCCCGGGGACCGGCCCGGGGACCGGCCCGGGGACCGGCCCGGGGACCGGCCCGGGGACCGGCCCGGGGACCGGCCCGGGGACCGGCCCGGGGACCGGCCCGGGGACCGGCCCGGGGACCGGCCCGGGGACCGGCCCGGGGACCGGCCCGGGGACCGGCCCGGGGACCGGCCCGGGGACCGGCCCGGGGACCGGCCCGGGACGCCCGGGACCGCCCGGGACCGCCCGGACCGCCCGGGACCGCCCGGACCGCCCGGGACCGCCCGGGACCGCCCGGGACCGCCCGGGACCGCCCGGGACCGCCCGGGACCGCCCGGGACCGCCCGGACCTCCCGGACCGCCCGGGACCGCCCGGGACCGCCCGGGACCGCCCGGGACCGCCCGGACCGCCCCGGGACCGCCCGGGACCGCCCGGGACCGCCCCGGACCGCCCGGGACCGCCCGGACCACCGCGGACCGCCCGGGACCGCCCCGGACCGCCCGGGACCGCCCGGGACCGCGCCGGGACCGGCCCTGGACCGCCCGGGACCGCCCTGGAATGCACGGGACCGCCCGGGACCGCCCGGGACCGCCCGAGACCGCCCAGGACCGCCCGGGACCGTCCGGACCGTCTGGGACCGCCCGGGACGACACGGGACCACCCGGGACCGCCCTGGACCGCCGGGACCGCCCCGGACCGCCCGGGACCGCCCCGGACCGGCCCGGGGACCGGCCCGGGGACCGGCCCGGGGACCGGCCCGGGGACCGGCCCGGGGACCCGGCCCGGGGACCGGCCCGGGGAACCGGCCCGGGGACCGGCCCGGGGACCGGCCCGGGGGGACCGGCCCGGGACCGGCCCGGGGACCGGCCCGGGGACCGGCCCGGGGACCGGCCCGGGGACCGGCCCGGGGACCGGCCCGGGGACCGGCCCGGGGACCGGCCCGGGGACCGGCCCGGGGACCGGCCCGGGGACCGGCCCGGGGACCGGCCCGGGGACCGGCCCGGGGACCGGCCCGGGACCGGCCCGGGGACGGCCCGGGGACCGGCCCGGGGACCGGCCCGGGGACCGGCCCGGGGACCGGCCCGGGGACCGGCCCGGGGACCGGCCCGGGGACCGGCCCGGGGACCGGCCCGGGGACCGGCCCGGGGACCGGCCCGGGGACCGGCCCGGGGACCGGCCCGGGGACCGGCCCGGGGACCGGCCCGGGGACCGGCCCGGGGACCGGCCCGGGGACCGGCCCGGGGACCGGCCCGGGGACCGGCCCGGGGACCGGCCCGGGGACCGGCCCGGGGACCGGCCCGGGGACAGGCCCGGGGACCGGCCCGGGGACCGGCCCGGGGACCGGCCCGGGGACCGGCCCGGGGACCGGCCCGGGGACCGGCCCGGGGACCGGCCCGGGGACCGGCCCGGGGACCGGCCCGGGGACCGGCCCGGGGACCGGCCCGGGGACCGGCCCGGGGACCGGCCCGGGGACCGGCCCGGGGACCGGCCCGGGGACCGGCCCGGGGACCGGCCCGGGGACCGGCCCGGGGACCGGCCCGGGGACCGGCCCGGGGACCGGCCCGGGGACCGGCCCGGGGACCGGCCCGGGGGCCGGCCCGGGGACCGGCCCGGGGGCCGGCCCGGGGACCGGCCCGGGGGCCGGCCCGGGGACCGGCCCGGGGGCCGGCCCGGGGACCGGCCCGGGGGCCGGCCCGGGGACCGGCCCGGGGGCCGGCCCGGGGACCGGCCCGGGGGCCGGCCCGGGGACCGGCCCGGGGGCCGGCCCGGGGGCCGGCCCGGGGGCCGGCCCGGGGCCGGCCCGGGGCCGGCCCGGGGACCGGCCCGGGGACCGGCCCGGGGACCGGCCCGGGGACCGGCCCGGGGACCGGCCCGGGGACCGGCCCGGGGACCGGCCCGGGGACCGGCCCGGGGACCGGCCCGGGGACCGGCCCGGGGACCGGCCCGGGGACCGGCCCGGGGACCGGCCCGGGGACCGGCCCGGGGACCGGCCCGGGGACCGGCCCGGGGACCGGCCCGGGGGCCGGCCCGGGGACCGGCCCGGGGGCCGGCCCGGGGACCGGCCCGGGGGCCGGCCCGGGGACCGGCCCGGGGACCGGCCCGGGGACCGGCCCGGGGACCGGCCCGGGGACCGGCCCGGGGACCGGCCCGGGGACCGGCCCGGGGACCGGCCCGGGGGCCGGCCCGGGGACCGGCCCGGGGGCCGGCCCGGGGACCGGCCCGGGGGCCGGCCCGGGGACCGGCCCGGGGGCCGGCCCGGGGACCGGCCCGGGGGCCGGCCCGGGGACCGGCCCGGGGACCGGCCCGGGGACCGGCCCGGGGACCGGCCCGGGGGACGGCCCGGGGACCGGCCCGGGGGACCGGCCCGGGGACCGGCCCGGGGACCGGCCCGGGGACCGGCCCGGGGACCGGCCCGGGGACCGGCCCGGGGACCGGCCCGGGGGACGGCCCGGGGACCGGCCCGGGGGACCGGCCCGGGACCGGCCCGGGGGACCGGCCCGGGGGACCGGCCCGGGGGACCGGCCCGGGGGACGGCCCGGGGGACGGCCCGGGGGACGGCCCGGGGGACGGCCCGGGGGACGGCCCGGGGGACGGCCCGGGGGACGGCCCGGGGGACGGCCCGGGGGACGGCCCGGGGGACGGCCCGGGGGACGGCCCGGGGGACGGCCCGGGGGACGGCCCGGGGGACGGCCCGGGGGACGGCCCGGGGGACCGCCCGGGGGACGGCCCGGGGGACCGCCCGGGGGACGGCCCGGGGACCGGCCCGGGGACCGGCCCGGGGACCGGCCCGGGGACCGGCCCGGGGACCGGCCCGGGGACTGGCCCGAGGACCGGCCCGGGGGCCGGCCCGGGGACCGGCCCGGGGGCCGGCCCGGGGACCGGCCCGGGGACCGGCCCGGGGACCGGCCCGGGGACCGGCCCGGGGACCGGCCCGGGGACCGGCCCGGGGACCGGCCCGGGGACCGGCCCGGGGACCGGCCCGGGGACCGGCCCGGGGGACGGCCCGGGGACCGGCCCGGGGGACCGGCCCGGGGGACCGGCCCGGGGACCGGCCCGGGGGACGGCCCGGGGGACGGCCCGGGGGACGGCCCGGGGGACGGCCCGGGGGACGGCCCGGGGGACGGCCCGGGGGACGGCCCGGGGGACGGCCCGGGGGACGGCCCGGGGGACGGCCCGGGGGACGGCCCGGGGGACGGCCCGGGGGACGGCCCGGGGGACGGCCCGGGGGACGGCCCGGGGGACGGCCCGGGGGACGGCCCGGGGGACGGCCCGGGGGACGGCCCGGGGACGGCCCGGGGGACGGCCCGGGGGACGGCCCGGGGGACGGCCCGGGGGACGGCCCGGGGGACGGCCCGGGGGACGGCCCGGGGGACGGCCCGGGGGACGGCCCGGGGGACGGCCCGGGGACGGCCCGGGGGACGGCCCGGGGGACGGCCCGGGGGACGGCCCGGGGGACGGCCCGGGGGACGGCCCGGGGGACGGCCCGGGGGACGGCCCGGGGGACGGCCCGGGGGACGGCCCGGGGGACGGCCCGGGGGACGGCCCGGGGGACGGCCCGGGGGACGGCCCGGGGGACGGCCCGGGGGACGGCCCGGGGGACGGCCCGGGGGACGGCCCGGGGGACGGCCCGGGGGACGGCCCGGGGGACGGCCCGGGGGACGGCCCGGGGGACGGCCCGGGGGACGGCCCGGGGGACGGCCCGGGGGACGGCCCGGGGGACGGCCCGGGGGACGGCCCGGGGGACGGCCCGGGGACGGCCCGGGGGACGGCCCGGGGGACGGCCCGGGGGACGGCCCGGGGGACGGCCCGGGGGACGGCCCGGGGGACGGCCCGGGGGACGGCCCGGGGGACGGCCCGGGGACGGCCCGGGGGACGGCCCGGGGGACGGCCCGGGGGACGGCCCGGGGGACGGCCCGGGGGACGGGCCCGGGGGACGGCCCGGGGGACGGCCCGGGGGACGGCCCGGGGGACGGCCCGGGGGACGGCCCGGGGGACGGCCCGGGGACGGCCCGGGGGACGGCCCGGGGGACGGCCCGGGGGACGGCCCGGGGGACGGCCCGGGGGACGGCCCGGGGGACGGCCCGGGGGACGGCCCGGGGGACGGCCCGGGGGACGGCCCGGGGGACGGCCCGGGGGACGGCCCGGGGGACGGCCCGGGGGACGGCCCGGGGGACGGCCCGGGGGACGGCCCGGGGGACGGCCCGGGGGACGGCCCGGGGGACGGCCCGGGGGACGGCCCGGGGGACGGCCCGGGGGACGGCCCGGGGGACGGCCCGGGGGACGGCCCGGGGGACGGCCCGGGGGACGGCCCGGGGGACGGCCCGGGGGACGGCCCGGGGGACGGCCCGGGGGGACGGCCCGGGGGACGGCCCGGGGGACGGCCCGGGGGACGGCCCGGGGGACGGCCCGGGGGACGGCCCGGGGGACGGCCCGGGGGACGGCCCGGGGACGGCCCGGGGGACGGCCCGGGGGACGGCCCGGGGGACGGCCCGGGGGACGGCCCGGGGGACGGCCCGGGGGACGGCCCGGGGGACGGCCCGGGGGACGGCCCGGGGGACGGCCCGGGGGACGGCCCGGGGGACGGCCCGGGGGACGCCCGGGGGACGGCCCGGGGGACGGCCCGGGGGACGGCCCGGGGGACGGCCCGGGGGACGGCCCGGGGGACGGCCCGGGGGACGGCCCGGGGGACGGCCCGGGGGACGGCCCGGGGGACGGCCCGGGGGACGGCCCGGGGGACGGCCCGGGGGACGGCCCGGGGGACGGCCCGGGGGACGGCCCGGGGGACGGCCCGGGGGACGGCCCGGGGGACGGCCCGGGGGACGGCCCGGGGGACGGCCCGGGGGACGGCCCGGGGGACGGCCCGGGGGACGGCCCGGGGGACGGCCCGGGGGACGGCCCGGGGGACGGCCCGGGGGACGGCCCGGGGGACGGCCCGGGGGACGGCCCGGGGGACGGCCCGGGGGACGGCCCGGGGGACGGCCCGGGGGACGGGCCCGGGGGACGGCCCGGGGGACGGCCCGGGGGACGGCCCGGGGGACGGCCCGGGGGACGGCCCGGGGGACGGCCCGGGGGACGGCCCGGGGGACGGCCCGGGGGACGGCCCGGGGGACGGCCCGGGGGACGGCCCGGGGGACGGCCCGGGGGACGGCCCGGGGGACGGCCCGGGGGACGGCCCGGGGGACGGCCCGGGGGACGGCCCGGGGGACGGCCCGGGGACGGCCCGGGGGACGGCCCGCGGGACGGCCCGGGGGACGGCCCGGGGGACGGCCCGGGGGACGGCCCGGGGGACGGCCCGGGGGACGGCCCGGGGGACGGCCCGGGGGACGGCCCGGGGGACGGCCCGGGGGACGGCCCGGGGGACGGCCCGGGGGACGGCCCGGGGGACGGCCCGGGGGACGGCCCGGGGGACGGCCCGGGGGACGGCCCGGGGGACGGCCCGGGGACGGCCCGGGGGACGGCCCGGGGGACGGCCCGGGGGACGGCCCGGGGGACGGCCCGGGGGACGGCCCGGGGGACGGCCCGGGGGACGGCCCGGGGGACGGCCCGGGGGACGGCCCGGGGGACGGCCGGGGGACGGCCCGGGGGACGGCCCGGGGGACGGCCCGGGGGACGGCCCGGGGGACGGCCCGGGGGACGGCCCGGGGGACGGCCCGGGGGACGGCCCGGGGGACGGCCCGGGGGACGGCCCGGGGGACGGCCCGGGGGACGGCCCGGGGGACGGCCCGGGGGACGGCCCGGGGACGGCCCGGGGGACGGCCCGGGGGACGGCCCGGGGGACGGCCCGGGGGACGGCCCGGGGACGGCCCGGGGGACGGCCCGGGGGACGGCCCGGGGGACGGCCCGGGGGACGGCCCGGGGGACGGCCCGGGGGACGGCCCGGGGGACGGCCCGGGGGACGGCCCGGGGGACGGCCCGGGGGACGGCCCGGGGGACGGCCCGGGGGACGGCCCGGGGGACGGCCCGGGGGACGGCCCGGGGGACGGCCCGGGGGACGGCCCGGGGGACGGCCCGGGGGACGGCCCGGGGGACGGCCCGGGGGACGGCCCGGGGGACGGCCCGGGGGACGGCCCGGGGGACGGCCCGGGGGACGGCCCGGGGGACGGCCCGGGGGACGGCCCGGGGGACGGCCCGGGGGACGGCCCGGGGGACGGCCCGGGGGACGGCCCGGGGGACGGCCCGGGGGACGGCCCGGGGGACGGCCCGGGGGACGGCCCGGGGGACGGCCCGGGGGACGGCCCGGGGGACGGCCCGGGGGACGGCCCGGGGGACGGCCCGGGGGACGGCCCGGGGGACGGCCCGGGGGACGGCCCGGGGGACGGCCCGGGGGACGGCCCGGGGGACGGCCCGGGGGACGGCCCGGGGGACGGCCCGGGGGACGGCCCGGGGACGGCCCGGGGGACGGCCCGGGGGACGGCCCGGGGGACGGCCCGGGGGACGGCCCGGGGGACGGCCCGGGGGACGGCCCGGGGGACGGCCCGGGGGACGGCCCGGGGGACGGCCGGGGGACGGCCCGGGGGACGGCCCGGGGGACGGCCCGGGGGACGGCCCGGGGGACGGCCCGGGGGACGGCCCGGGGGACGGCCCGGGGGACGGCCCGGGGGACGGCCCGGGGGACGGCCCGGGGGACGGCCCGGGGGACGGCCCGGGGGACGGCCCGGGGGACGGCCCGGGGGACGGCCCGGGGGACGGCCCGGGGGACGGCCCGGGGGACGGCCCGGGGGACGGCCCGGGGGACGGCCCGGGGGACGGCCCGGGGGACGGCCCGGGGGACGGCCCGGGGGACGGCCCGGGGGACGGCCCGGGGGACGGCCCGGGGACGGCCCGGGGGACGGCCCGGGGGACGGCCCGGGGGACGGCCCGGTGGACGGCCCGGTGGACGGCCCGGGGGACGGCCCGGGGGACGGCCCGGGGGACGGCCCGGGGGACGGCCCCGGGGGACGGCCCGGGGGACGGCCCGGGGGACGGCCCGGGGGACGGCCCGGGGGACGGCCCGGGGGACGGCCCGGGGGACGGCCCGGGGGACGGCCCGGGGGACGGCCCGGGGGACGGCCCGGGGGACTGCCCGGGGGACGGCCCGGGGGACGGCCCGGGGGACGGCCCGGGGGACGGCCCGGGGACGGCCCGGGGGACGGCCCGGGGGACGGCCCGGGGGACGGCCCGGGGGACGGCCCGGGGGACGGCCCGGGGGACGGCCCGGGGGACGGCCCGGGGGACGGCCCGGGGGCCGGCCCGGGGGCCGGCCCGGGGGACGGCCCGGGGGACGGCCCGGGGGACGGCCCGGGGGACGGCCCGGGGGACGGCCCGGGGGACGGCCCGGGGGACGGCCCGGGGGACGGCCCGGGGGACGGCCCGGGGGACGGCCCGGGGGACGGCCCGGGGGACGGCCCGGGGGACGGCCCGGGGGACGGCCCGGGGGACGGCCCGGGGGACGGCCCGGGGGACGGCCCGGGGGACGGCCCGGGGGACGGCCCGGGGGACGGCCCGGGGGACGGCCCGGGGACGGCCCGGGGGACGGCCCGGGGGACGGCCCGGGGGACGGCCCGGGGGACGGCCCGGGGGACGGCCCGGGGGACGGCCCGGGGGACGGCCCGGGGGACGGCCCGGGGGACGGCCCGGGGGACGGCCCGGGGGACGGCCCGGGGGACGGCCGGGGGACGGCCCGGGGGACGGCAAGGGGAACGGCCCGGGGGACGGCCCGGGGGACGGCCCGGGGGACGGCCCGGGGGACGGCCCGGGGGACGGCCCGGGGGACGGCCCGGGGGACGGCCCGGGGGACGGCCCGGGGGACGGCCCGGGGGACGGCCCGCGGGACGGCCCGGGGGACGGCCCGGGGGACGGCCCGGGGGACGGCCCGGGGGACGGCCCGGGGGACGGCCCGGGGGACGGCCCGGGGGACGGCCCGGGGGACGGCCCGGGGGACGGCCCGGGGGACGGCCAGGGGGACGGCCCGGGGGACGGCCCGGGGGACGGCCCGGGGGACGGCCCGGGGGACGGCCCGGGGGACGGCCCGGGGGACGGCCCGGGGGACGGCCCGGGGGACGGCCCGGGGGACGGCCCGGGGGACGGCCCGGGGGACGGCCCGGGGACGGCCCGGGGGACGGCCCGGGGGACGGCCCGGGGGACGGCCCGGGGACGGCCCGGGGGACGGCCCGGGGGACGGCCCGGGGGACGGCCCGGGGGACGGCCCGGGGGACGGCCCGGGGGACGGCCCGGGGGACGGCCGGGGGACGGCCCGGGGACGGCCCGGGGGACGGCCCGGGGGACGGCCCGGGGGACGGCCCGGGGGACGGCCCGGGGGACGGCCCGGGGGACGGCCCGGGGGACGGCCCGGGGGACGGCCCGGGGGACGGCCCGGGGGACGGCCCGGGGGACGGCCCGGGGGACGGCCCGGGGGACGGCCCGGGGGACGGCCCGGGGGACGGCCCGGGGGACGGCCCGGGGGACGGCCCGGGGGACGGCCCGGGGGACGGCCCGGGGGACGGCCCGGGGGACGGCCCGGGGACGGCCCGGGGGACGGCCCGGGGGACGGCCCGGGGGACGGCCCGGGGGACGGCCCGGGGGACGGCCCGGGGGACGGCCCGGGGGACGGCCCGGGGGACGGCCCGGGGGACGGCCCGGGGGACGGCCCGGGGGACGGCCCGGGGGACGGCCCGGGGGACGGCCCGGGGGACGCCCGGGGGACGGCCCGGGGGACGGCCCGGGGGACGGCCCGGGGGACGGCCCGGGGGACGGCCCGGGGGACGGCCCGGGGGACGGCCCGGGGGACGGCCCGGGGGACGGCCCGGGGGACGGCCCGGGGGACGGCCCGGGGGACGGCCCGGGGGACGGCCCGGGGGACGGCCCGGGGGACGGCCCGGGGGACGGCCCGGGGGACGGCCCGGGGGACGGCCCGGGGGACGGCCCGGGGGACGGCCCGGGGGACGGCCCGGGGGACGGCCCGGGGGACGGCCCGGGGGACGGCCCGGGGGACGGCCCGGGGGACGGCCCGGGGGACGGCCCGGGGGACGGCCCGGGGGACGGCCCGGGGGACGGCCCGGGGGACGGCCCGGGGGACGGCCCGGGGGACGGCCCGGGGACGGCCCGGGGGACGGCCCGGGGGACGGCCCGGGGGACGGCCCGGGGGACGGCCCGGGGGACGGCCCGGGGACGGCCCGGGGGACGGACGGCCCGGGGGACGGCCCGGGGACGGCCCGGGGACGGCCCGGGGGACGGCCCGGGGGACGGCCCGGGGGACGGCCCGGGGGACGGCCCGGGGGACGGCCCGGGGGACGGCCCGGGGGACGGCCCGGGGGACGGCCCGGGGGACGGCCCGGGGGACGGCCCGGGGACGGCCCGGGGGACGGCCCGGGGGACGGCCCGGGGGACGGCCCGGGGGACGGCCCGGGGGACGGCCCGGGGGACGGCCCGGGGGACGGCCCGGGGGACGGCCCGGGGGACGGCCCGGGGGACGGCCCGGGGGACGGCCCGGGGGACGGCCCGGGGGACGGCCCGGGGGACGGCCCGGGGGACGGCCCGGGGGACGGCCCGGGGGACGGCCCGGGGGACGGCCCGGGGGACGGCCCGGGGGACGGCCCGGGGGACGGCCCGGGGGACGGCCCGGGGGACGGCCCGGGGGACGGCCCGGGGGACGGCCCGGGGGACGGCCCGGGGGACGGCCCGGGGGACGGCCCGGGGGACGGCCCGGGGGACGGCCCGGGGGACGGCCCGGGGGACGGCCCGGGGGACGGCCCGGGGGACGGCCCGGGGGACGGCCCGGGGGACGGCCCGGGGGACGGCCCGGGGGACGGCCCGGGGGACGGCCCGGGGGACGGCCCGGGGGACGGCCCGGGGGACGGCCCGGGGGACGGCCCGGGGGACGGCCCGGGGACCGGCCCGAGGGACGGCCCGGGGGACGGCCCGGGGACCGGCCCGGGGACCGGCCCGGGGACCGGCCCGGGGACCGGCCCGGGGACGGCCCGGGGACCGGCCCGGGTGACGGCCCGGGGACCGGCCCGGGGGACGGCCCGGGGGACGCCCGGGGGACGGCCCGGGGGACGGCCCGGGGGACGGCCCGGGGGACGGCCCGGGGGACGGCCCGGGGGACGGCCCGGGGGACGGCCCGGGGGACGGCCCGGGGGACGGCCCGGGGACGGCCCGGGGGACGGCCCGGGGACCGGCCCGGGGACCGGCCCGGGGACCGGCCCGGGGACCGGCCCGGGGACCGGCCCGGGGACCGGCCCGGGGACCGGCCCGGGGGACGGCCCGGGGGACGGCCCGGGGGACGGCCCGGGGGACGGCCCGGGGGACGGCCCGGGGACCGGCCCGGGGGACGGCCCGGGGGACGGCCCGGGGACCGGCCCGGGGACCGGCCCGGGGACCGGCCCGGGGACCGGCCAGGGGACCGGCCCGGGGGACCGGCCCGGGGACCGGCCCGGGGGACGGCCCGGGGGACGGCCCGGGGACCGGCCCGGGGGACGGCCCGGGGACCGGCCAGGGGGACCGGCCCGGGGGACGGCCCGGGGGACGGCCCGGGGGACGGCCCGGGGGACGGCCCGGGGGACGGCCCGGGGGACGGCCCGGGGGACGGCCCGGGGGACGGCCCGGGGGACGGCCCGGGGGACGGCCCGGGGACGGCCCGGGGGACGGCCCGGGGGACGGCCCGGGGGACGGCCCGGGGGACGGCCCGGGGGACGGCCCGGGGGACGGCCCGGGGGACGGCCCGGGGGACGGCCCGGGGGACGGCCCGGGGGACGGCCCGGGGGACGGCCCGGGGACCGGCCCGGGGACCGGCCCGGGGACCGGCCCGGGGACCGGCCCGGGGACCGGCCCGGGGACCGGCCCGGGGGATGGCCCGGGGGACGGCCCGGGGGACGGCCCGGGGACGGCCCGGGGGACGGCCCGGGGGACGGCCCGGGGACCGGCCCGGGGGACGGCCCGGGGGACGGCCCGGGGACCGGCCCGGGGACCGGCCCGGGGACCGGCCCGGGGACCGGCCCGGGGACCGGCCCGGGGACCGGCCCGGGGGACGGCCCGGGTGACGGCCCGGGGGACCGGCCCGGGGGACCGGCCCGGGGGACCGGCCCGGGGGACCGGCCCGGGGGACCGGCCCGGGGGACGGCCCGGGGGACGGCCCGGGGGACGGCCCGGGGGACGGCCCGGGGGACGGCCCGGGGGACGGCCCGGGGGACGGCCCGGGGGACGGCCCGGGGGACGGCCCGGGGGACGGCCCGGGGGACGGCACGGGGGACGGCCCGGGGGACGGCCCGGGGGACGGCCCGGGGGACGGCCCGGGGGACGGCCCGGGGGACGGCCCGGGGGACGGCCCGGGGGACGGCCCGGGGGACGGCCCGGGGGACGGCCCGGGGGACGGCCCGGGGGACGGCCCGGGGGACGGCCCGGGGGACGGCCCGGGGGACGGCCCGGGGGACGGCCCGGGGGACGGCCCGGGGGACGGCCCGGGGGACGGCCCGGGGGACGGCCCGGGGGACGGCCCGGGGGACGGCCCGGGGGACGGCCCGGGGACGGCCCGGGGGACGGCCGGGGGACGGCCCGGGGGACGGCCCGGGGGACGGCCCGGGGGACGGCCCGGGGGACGGCCCGGGGGACGGCCCGGGGGACGGCCCGGGGGACGGCCCGGGGGACGGCCCGGGGGACGGCCCGGGTGACGGCCCGGGTGACGGCCCGGGTGACGGCCCGGGTGACGGCCCGGGTGACGGGCCCGGGTGACGGCCCGGGTGACGGCCCGGGGACGGCCCGGGGGACGGCCCGGGGGACGGCCCGGGGGACGGCCCGGGGACGGCCCGGGGGACGGCCCGGGGGACGGCCCGGGGGACGGCCCGGGGGACGGCCCGGGGGACGGCCCGGGGGACGGCCCGGGGGACGGCCCGGGGGAGGCCGGGTGACGGCCCGGGTGACGGCCCGGGTGACGGCCCGGGTGACGGCCCGGGTGACGGCCCGGGTGACGGCCCGGGGGACGGCCCGGGGGACGGCCCGGGGGACGGCCCGGGGGACGGCCCGGGGGACGGCCCGGGGACGGCCCGGGGGACGGCCCGGGGGACGGCCCGGGGGACGGCCCGGGGGACGGCCCGGGGGACGGCCCGGGGGACGGCCCGTGGGACGGCCCGGGGGACGGCCCGGGGGACGGCCCGTGGGACGGCCCGGGGGACGGCCCGGGGGACGGCCCGGGACCGCCCTGGAACGCCCGGGACCGCCCGAGACCGCCCGGGACTGCCCGGGACCGTCCGGGACCGCCCGGGACGACACGGGACCGCCCGGGACCGCCCAGGACCACCACTCCCCACCCACTGCTCCACCACTCCCCACTCACACACAGTGCGCTAACCACTGCACCACCACTCCCCACTCACACACAGTGCGCTAACCACTGCACCACCACTCCCCACACACACTCAACGTGCGCTAACCACTGCACCACCACTCCCCCACACAAATTATGTCGCGACTCAATGCTGCCCTCTTGTGGTAAAAACTAGAATCTCACTCACCAACTCACCCCCTCACTCAACCACCCACCCACTCATCCAGAAAAAGCTACCCCAGGTAGCCTCTAGCTGGCTGTGGGGGCAAGTGCTGTTCCACAGACACTGACAAAGCTACCCCAGGTAGCCTTTGGCAGGGCTGTAGGGGCAAGGGCTTTTACATAGACACAGACAAAGCTACCCCAGGTAGCCTCTAGCGCGGCAGTAGAGGCTAGTGCTGTTACACACAGAGAAAGCTACCCCGGGTAGCCTCTAGCAGGGCTGTAGGGGCAAGTGCTGTTACACAAACACAGAAAAAGCTACCTTAGGTAGCCTCTCGCAGGGCTGTAGGGGCAAGTGCTCTCACACAGATACATACAAAGCTAACCCAGATAAATTCTAGCAGGGCTGACGGGGCAAATGCTGTCAAAACATACATAGACAAAGTTACCCCAGGTAGCCTCAAGCGGGGCTGTAGGGGCAAGTGCTCTCATACACAGACACAGAGAAAGCTACCCCAGGTACCCTTTAGCAATGCTGTAGGGGCAAGTGCTGTTACACAAACACAGACAAAGCTTCCCCAGGTAGACTCTTTCTGGTTGTAGGGGCAAGTGCTGTGAGCAATATCGCCTATGAAGGCTACCGGCACTGTGGCTACACACACAGAGGGAGTGGATGGCCAGCACCACCACGCCCGACCGCCTTTGTCTCTCTCCCAGTTCTAGCGATGTTTACAACACCACCACCATCACTCCCACACACACACACAGTGCGCTAACCACTGTACCATCACTCCCCACTCACACACACTGTGCGTTAACCACTGCACCACCACTCCCCACTCAGACACACAATGCCCTAACCACTGCTCCACCACTCCCCACTCACACAGAGTGCGCTAACCACTGCACCACCACTCCCCACTCACACACAGTGCACCAACCACTGCAGCACCACTCCCCACTCACACACAGTGCGCTAACCACTGCACCACCACTCCCCACACACACTCAACGTGCGCTAACCACTGCACCACCACTCCCCCCACACAAATTTTTTCGTGACTCAATGCTGCCCTCTTGTGGTAAAAAAAACTAGAATCTCACTCACAAACTCACCCACTCACCCACCCATTCATCCAGACAAAGCTACCCCACGTAGCCTCTAGCTGGTTGTAGGGGCAAGTGCTGTTCCACAGACACTGACAAAGCTACCCCAGGTAGCCTTTGGCAGAGCTGTAGGGGCAAGTGCTGTTACATAGACACAGACAAAGGTACCCCATGGAGCCTCTAGCGGGGCTGTAGGGGCAAGTGCTCTCATACACAGACACAGACAAAGCTACCCCAGGTACCCTCTAGCAATGCTGTAGGGGCAAGTGCTGTTACACAAACACAGACAAAGCTACCCCAGGTAGCCTCTAGCAGGGCTTTAGGGGCAAGTGCTGTTACACAAGCACAGACAAATCTACCTTAGGTAGCCTCTCGCAGGGCTGTAGGGGCAATTGCTGCCACACAGATTCAAAAAAGCTAACCCAGATAAATTCTAGCAGGGCTGTAGGGGCAAGTGCTGTCAAAACATACATAGACAAAGCTACACCAGGTAGCCTCTAGCTGGTTGTCGGGGCAAATGTTATCACAGAGACACAGACAAAGCTACCCCAGGTAGACTCTTTCTGGTTGTAGGGGCAAGTGCTTTGAGCAATAGCACCTATGAAGGCTACCGGCACTGTGGCTACACACACAGAGGGAGTGGGTGGCCAGCACCACAACGCCCGACCGACTTTGTCTCTCTCAGTTCTAACGATGTTTACAACACCACCACCACTATCACTCCCCACACACACACACACACAGTGCGCTAACCACTGCACCATCACTCCCCACTCACACACACATTGCCCTAACCACTGCTCCACCACTCCCCACTCACACACAGTGCGCTAACCACTGCACCACCACTCCCCACTCACACACAGTGCGCTAACCACTGCACCACCACTCCCCACACACACTCAACGTGCGCTAACCACTGCACCACCACTCCCCCACACAAATTATGTCGCGACTCAATGCTGCCCTCTTGTGGTAAAAACTAGATTCTCACTCACCAACTCACCCCCTCACTCAACCACCCACCCACTCATCCAGACAAAGCTACCCCAGGTAGCCTCTAGCTGGCTGTGGGGGCAAGTGCTGTTCCACAGACACTGACAAAGCTACCCCAGGTAGCCTTTGGCAGGGCTGTAGGGGCAAGTGCTTTTACTTAGACACAGACAAAGCTACCCCAGGTAGCCTATAGCGCGGCAGTAGAGGCTAGTGCTGTTACACACAGAGAAAGCTACCCCAGGTAGCCTCTAGCAGGGCTGTAGGGGCAAGTGCTGTTACACAAACACAGAAAAAGCTACCTTAGGTAGCCTCTCGCAGGGCTGTAGGGGCAAGTGCTCTCACACAGATACATACAAAGCTAACCCAGATAAATTCTAGCAGGGCTGACGGGGCAAGTGCTGTCAAAACATACATAGACAAAGTTACCCCAGGTAGCCTCTAGCGGGGCTGTAGGGGCAAGTGCTCTCATACACAGACACAGAGAAAGCTACCCCAGGTACCCTCTAGCAATGCTGTAGGGGCAAGTGCTGTTACACAAACACAGACAAAGCTACCCCAGGTAGACTCTTTCTGGTTGTAGGGGCAAGTGCTTTGAGCAATAGCACCTATGAAGGCTACCGGCACTGTGGCTACACACAGAGGGAGTGGGTGGCCAGCACCACAACGCCCGATCGCCTTTGACTCTCTCCCAGTTCTAGCGATGTTTACAACACCACAATCACTCCCCACACACACACACACACAGCGCGCTAACCACTGTATCATCACTCCCCACTCACACACACAGTGCGCTAACCACTGCACCACCACTCCCCACTCAGACATACAATGCCCTAACCACTGCTCCACCACTCCCCACTCACACAGAGTGCGCTAACCACTGCACCACCACTCCCCACTCACACACAGTGCGCTAACCACTGCACCACCACTCCCCACTCACACACAGTGCGCTAACCACTGCACCACCACTCCCCACACACACTCAACGTGCGCTAACCACTGCACCACCACTCCCCCCACACAAATTATTTCGCGACTCAATGCTGCCCTCTTGTGGTAAAAATAAGAATCTCACTCACCAACTCACCCCCTCACTCAACCACCACCCACTCATCCAGATGAAGCTACCCCAGGTAGTCTCTAGCTGGCTGTGGGAGCAAGTGCTGTTCCACAGACACTGACAAAGCTACCCCAGGTAGCCTCTAGCAGGGCTGTAGGGGCAAGTGCTGTCAAAACATACATAGACAAAGCTACCCCAGGTACCCTCTAGCAATGCTGTAGGGGCAAGTGCTGTTACACAAACGCAGACAAAGCTACCCCAGGTAGCCTCTAGCTGGCTGTGGGGGCAAGTGCTGCTCCACAGACACTGACAAAGCTACCCCAGGTAGCCTTTGGCAGGGCTGTAGGGGCAAATGCTTTTACATAGACACAGACAAAGCTACCCCAGGTAGCCTCTAGCGCGGCTGTAGAGGCTAGTGCTGTTACACTCAGAGAAAGCTACCCCAGGTAGCCTCTAGCAGGGCTGTAGGGGCAAGTGCTGTTACACAAACACAGACAAAGCTACCGCAGGTAGCCTGTAGCAGGGCTGTAGGGGCAAGTGCTGTTACACAAACACAGACAAAGCTACCTTAGGTAGCCTCTCGCAGGGCTGTAGGGGCAAGTGCTCTCACAGAGATACAAACAAAGCTAACCCAGATAAATTCTAGCAGGGCTGTCGGGGCAAGTGCTGTCAAAACATACATAGAAAAAGCTACCCCAGGTAGCCTCTAGCGGGGCTGTAGGGGCAAGTGCTCTAATACACAGACACAGACAAAGCTACCCCAGGTACCCTCTAGCAATGCTGTAGGGGCAAGTGCTGTTACACAAACACAGACAAAGCTACCCCAGGTAGACTCTTTCTGGTTGTAGGGGCAAGTGCTGTCAGACAGACAAAGTTACGCCCAGGTAGCCTTTAGCAGGACTGTAGGGGCAAGTGCTGTGAACAATAGCGCCTATGAAGGCTACCGGCACTGTGGCTACACACACAGAGGGAGTGGGTGGCTAGCACCACCACGCCCGACCGCCTTTGTCTCTCTCCCTGTTCTAGCGATGTTTACAACACCACCACCACCATCACTCCCCACACACACACACAGTGCGCTAACCACTGCACCATCACTCCCTACTCACACACACAGTGCGCTAACCACTGCACCACCACTCCCCACTCAGACACACAATGCCCTAACCACTGCTCCACCACTCCCCACTCACACAGAGTGCGCTAACCACTGCACCACCAATCCCCACTCACACACAGTGCGCTAACCAATGCACCACCACTCCCCACTCACACACAGTGCGCTAACCACTGCACCACCACTCCCCACACACACTCAACGTGTGCTAACCACTGCACCACCACTCCCCCCCACAAATTATTTCGCGACTCAATGCTGCCCTCTTCTGGAAAAAAACTAGAATCTCACTCACCAACTCACCCACTCACCCACCCACCCATTCATCCAGACAAAGCTACCCCACGTAGCCTCTAGCTGGTAATAGGGGCAAGTGCTGTTCCACAGACACTGACAAAGCTACCCCAGTTTGCCTTTGGCAGGGCTGTAGGGGCAAGTGCTGTTACATAGACACAGACAAAGGTACCCCAGGGAGCCTCTAGCGGGGCTGTAGGGGCAAGTGCTGTTACACACAGACAAAGCCACCCCAGGTAGCCTCTAGCAGGTTTTAGGGGCAAGTGCTGCTACAAAGACACAGACAAGCTATTCTAGGCAGCCTTTAGCAGGGCTGTAGGGGCAAGTGCTCTCATACGCATACACAGACACAGACAAAGCTACCCCAGGTAGCCTCTAGCAGGGCTGTCGGGGCAAGTGCTGTCAAAACATGCATAGACAAAGCTACCCCAGATAGCCTCTAGCGGGGCTGTAGGGGCAAGTGCTCTCATACACAGACACAGAGAAAGCTACCCCAGGTACCCTCTAGCAATGCTGTAGGGGCAAGTGCTGTTACACAAACACAGACAAAGCTACCCCAGGTAGACTCTTTCTGGTTGTAGGGGCAAGTGCTTTGAGCAATAGCACCTATGAAGGCTACCGGCACTGTGGCTACACACACAGATGGAGTGGGTGGCCAGCACCACCACGCCCGACCGCCTTTGACTCTCTCCCAGTTCTAGCGATGTTTACAACACCACCATCACTCCCCACACACACACACAGTGCGCTAACCACTGTATCATCACTCCCCACTCACACACACAGTGCGCTAACCACTGCACCACCACTCCCCACTCAGACACACAATGCCCTAACCACTGCTCCACCACTCCCCACTCACACAGAGTGCGCTAACCACTGCACCACCACTCCCCACTCACACACAGTGCGCTAACCACTGCACCACCACTCCCCACTCACACAGTGCGCTAACCACTGCACCACCACTCCCCACACACATTCAACGTGCGCTAACCACTGCACCACCACTCCCCCCACACAAATTATTTCGCGACTCAATGCTGCCCTCTTGTGGTAAAAACTAGAATCTCACTCACCAACTCACCCCCTCACTCAACCACCCACCCACTCATCCAGATGAAGCTACCCCAGGTAGCCTCTAGCTGGCTGTGGGAGCAAGTGCTGTTCCACAGACACTGACAAAGCTACCCCAGTTTGCCTTTGGCAGGGCTGTAGGGGCAAGTGCTGTTACATAGACACAGACAAAGGTACCCCAGGGAGCCTCTAGCGGGGCTGTAGGGGCAAGTGCTGTTACACACAGACAAAGCTACCCCAGGTAGCCTCTAGCAGGTCTTAGGGGCAAGTGCTGCTACAAAGACACAGACAAGCTATCCTAGGCAGCCTTTAGCAGGGCTGTAGGGGCAAGTGCTCTCATACGCATACACAGACACAGACAAAGCTACCCCAGGTAGCCTCTAGCAGGGCTGTCGGGGCAAGTGCTGTCAAAACATGCATAGACAAAGCTACCCCAGATAGCCTCTAGCGGGGCTGTAGGGGCAAGTGCTCTCATACACAGACACAGACAAAGCTACCCCAGGTACCCTCTAGCAATGCTGTAGGGGCAAGTGCTGTTACAAAAACACAGACAAAGCTACCCCAGGTAGCCTCTGGCAGGGCTATAGGGGCAAGTGCTGTTACACAAACACAGACAAAGCTACCTTAGGTAGCCTCTCGCAGGGGTGTAGGGGCAATTGCTGCCACACAGATACAATAAAGCTAACCCAGATAAATTCTATAAGGGCTGTAGGGGCAAGTGCTGTCAAAACATACATAGACAAAGCTACCCCAGGTAGCCTCTAGCTGGTTGTCGGGGCAAATGTTGTCACAGCGACACAGACAAAGCTACCCCATGGTAGACTCTTTCTGGTTGTAGGGGCAAGTGCTTTGACCAATAGCACCTATGAAGGCTACCGGCACTGTGGGTACACACACAGAGGGAGTGGGTGGCCAGCACCACCACGCCCGACCGCCTTTGTCTCTCTCCCAGTTCTAGTGATGTTTACAACACCACCACCACCATCACTCCCCACACACACACACAGTGCGCTAACCACTGCACCATCACTCCCCACTCACACACACAGTGCGCTAACCACTGCACCACCACTCCCCACTCAGACACACAATGCCCTAACCACTGCTCCACCACTCCCCACTCACACAGAGTGCGATAACCACTGCACCACCACTCCCCACTCACACACAGTGCGCTAACCACTGCACCACCACTCCCCACTCACACACAGTGCGCTAACCACTGCACCACCACTCCCCACACACACTCAACGTGCGCTAACCACTGCACCACCACTCCCCCACACAAATTATTTCGCGACTCAATGCTGCCCTCTTGTGGTAAAAAACTAGAATCTCACTCACCAACTCTCCCACTCACCCACCCACCCATTCATCCAGACAAAGCTACCCCACGTAGCCTCTAGCTGGTTGTAGGGGCAAGTGCTGTTCCACAGACACTGACAAAGCTACCCCAGGTAGCCTTTGGCAGGGCTGTAGAGGCAAGTGCTGTTACATAGACACAGACAAAGGTACCCCAGGTAGCCTCTAGCGGGGCTGTAGGGGCAAGTGCTCTCACACAGATACAAACAAAGCTAACCCAGATAAATTCTAGCAGGGCTGTCGGGGCAAGTGCTGTCAAAACATACATAGACAAAGCTACCCCAGGTAGCCTCTAGCGGTGCTGTAGGGGCAAGTGCTCTCATACACAGACACAGACAAATCTACCCTAGGTACCCTCTAGCAATGCTGTAGGGGCAAGTGCTGTTACACAAACACAGACAAAGCTACACCAGGTAGCCTCTAGCAGGGCTATAGGGGCAAGTGCTGTTACACAAACACAGACAAAGCTACCTTAGGTAGCCTCTCGCACGGCTGTAGGGGCAATTGCTGCCACACAGATACAAAAAAGCTAACCCAGATAAATTCTAGCAGTGCTGTAGGGGCAAGTGCTGTCAAAACATACATAGACAAAGCTACCCCAGGTAGCCTCTAGCTGGTTGTCGGGGCAAATGTTGTCACAGAGACACAGACAAAGCTACCCCAGGTAGAATCTTTCTGGCTGTAGGGACAAGTGCTTTGAGCAATAGCACCTATGAAGGCTACCGTCACAGTGGCTACACACACAGAGGGAGTGGGTGGCCACCACCACCACGCCCGACCGCATTTGTCTCTCTCCCAGTTCTAGCGATGTTTACAACACCACCACCACCATCACTCCCCACACACACACACACAGTGCGCTAACCACTGCACCATCATTCCCCACTCACACACACAGTGCGCTAACCACTGCACCACCACTCCCCACTCAGACACACAATGCCCTAACCACTGCTCCACCACTCCCCACTCACATACAGTGCGCTAACCACTGCACCACCACTCCCCACTCACACACAGTGCGCTAACCACTGCACCACCACTCCCCACACACACACAGTGCGCTAACCACTGCACCACCACTCCCCACTCACACACAGTGCGCTAACCACTGCACCACCACTCCCCACTCACACACAGTGCGCTAACCACTGCACCACCACTCCGCACACACACTCAACGTGCGCTAACCACTGCACCACCGCTCCTCCCACACAAATTATTTCGCGACTCACTGCTGCCCTCTTGTGGTACAAAACTAGAATCTCACTCACCAACTCACCCACTCACCCACCCACCCATTCATCCAGACAAAACTACCCCACGTAGCCTCTAGCTGGTTGTAGGGGCAAGTGCTGTTCCACAGACACTGACAAAGCTACCCCAGGTAGCCTTTGGCAGGGCTGTAGGGGCAAGTGCTGTTACATAGACACAGACAAAGGTACCCCAGGTAGCCTCTAGCGGGGCTGTAGGGGCAAGTGCTCTCACACAGATACAAACAAAGCTAACCCAGATAAATTCTAGCAGGGCTGTCGAGGCAAGTGCTGTCAAAACATACATAGACAAAGCTACCCCAGGTAGCCTCTAGCGGGGCTGTAGGGGCAAGTGCTCTCATACACAGACACAGACAAAGCTACCCCAGGTACCCTCTAGCAATGCTGTAGGGGCAAGTGCTGTTACACAAACACAGACAAAGCTACCCCAGGTAGCCTCTATGAGGGCTAAAAGGGGCAAGTGCTGTTACACAAACACAGACAAAACTACCTTGGGTAGCCTCTCGCAGGGCTGTAGGGGCAATTGCTGCCACACAGATACAAAAAAGCTAACCCAGATAAATTCTAGCAGTGCTGTAGGGGCAAGTGCTGTCAAAACATACATAGACAAAGCTACCCCAGGTAGCCTCTAGCTGGTTGTCGGGGCAAATGTTGTCACAGCGACACAGACAAAGCTACCCCAGGTAGAATCTTTCTGGTTGTAGGGGCAAGTGCTTTGAGCAATAGCACCTATGAAGGCTACCGTCACTGTGGCTACACACACAGAGGGAGTGGGTGGCCACCACCACCACGCCCGACCGCCTTTGTCTCTCTCCCAGTTCTAGCGATGTTTACAACACCACCACCACCATCACTCCCCACACACACACACACAGTGCGCTAACCACTGCACCATCATTCCCCACTCACACACACAGTGCGCTAACCACTGCACCACCACTCCCCACTCAGACACACAATGCCCTAACCACTGCTCCACCACTCCCCACTCACATACAGTGCGCTAACCACTGCACCACCACTCCCCACTCACACACAGTGCGCTAACCACTGCACCACCACTCCCCACACACACACAGTGTGCTAACCACTGCACCACCACTCCCCACTCACACACTGCGCTAACCACTGCACCACCACTCCCCACTCACACACAGTGCGCTAACCACTGCACCACCACTCCGCACACACACTCAACGTGCGCTAACCACTGCACCACCGCTCCTCCCACACAAATTATTTCGCGACTCACTGCTGCCCTCTTGTGGTACAAAACTAGAATCTCACTCACCAACTCACCCACTCACCCACCCACCCATTCATCCAGACAAAGCTACCCCACGTAGCCTCTAGCTGGTTGTAGGGGCAAGTGCTGTTCCACAGACACTGACAAAGCTACCCCAGGTAGCCTTTGGCAGGGCTGTAGGGGCAAGTGCTGTTACATAGACACAGACAAAGGTACCCCAGGTAGCCTCTAGCGGGGCTGTAGGGGCAAGTGCTCTCACACAGATACAAACAAAGCTAACCCAGATAAATTCTAGCAGGGCTGTCGGGGCAAGTGCTGTCAAAACATACATAGACAAAGCTACCCCAGGTAGCCTCTAGCGGTGCTGTAGGGGCAAGTGCTCTCATACACAGACACAGACAAATCTACCCTAGGTACCCTCTAGCAATGCTGTAGGGGCAAGTGCTGTTACACAAACACAGACAAAGCTACACCAGGTAGCCTCTAGCAGGGCTATAGGGGCAAGTGCTGTTACACAAACACAGATAAAGCTACCTTAGGTAGCCTCTCGCAGGGCTGTAGGGGCAATTGCTGCCACACAGATACAAAAAAGCTAACCCAGATAAATTCTAGCAGTGCTGTAGGGGCAAGTGCTGTCAAAACATACATAGACAAAGCTACCCCAGGTAGCCTCTAGCTGGTTGTCGGGGCAAATGTTGTCACAGAGACACAGACAAAGCTACCCCAGTTAGAATCTTTCTGGTTGTAGGGACAAGTGCTTTGAGCAATAGCACCTATGAAGGCTACCGTCACAGTGGCTACACACACAGAGGGAGTGGGTGGCCACCACCACCACGCCCGACCGCCTTTGTCTCTCTCCCAGTTCTAGCGATGTTTACAACACCACCACCACCATCACTCCCCACACACACACACACAGTGCGCTAACCACTGCACCATCATTCCCCACTCACACACACAGTGCGCTAACCACTGCACCACCACTCCCCACTCAGACACACAATGCCCTAACCACTGCTCCACCACTCCCCACTCACATACAGTGCGCTAACCACTGCACCACCACTCCCCACTCACACACAGTGCGCTAACCACTGCACCACCACTCCCCACACACACACAGTGCGCTAACCACTGCACCACCACTCCCCACTCACACACAGTGCGCTAACCACTGCACCACCACTCCCCACTCACACACAGTGCGCTAACCACTGCACCACCACTCCGCACACACACTCAACGTGCGCTAACCACTGCACCACCGCTCCTCCCACACAAATTATTTCGCGACTCACTGCTGCCCTCTTGTGGTACAAAACTAGAATCTCACTCACCAACTCACCCACTCACCCACCCACCCATTCATCCAGACAAAGCTACCCCACGTAGCCTCTAGCTGGTTGTAGGGGCAAGTGCTGTTCCACAGACACTGACAAAGCTACCCCAGGTAGCCTTTGGCAGGGCTGTAGGGGCAAGTGCTGTTACATAGACACAGACAAAGGTACCCCAGGTAGCCTCTAGCGGGGCTGTAGGGGCAAGTGCTCTCACACAGATACAAACAAAGCTAACCCAGATAAATTCTAGCAGGGCTGTCGGGGCAAGTGCTGTCAAAACATACATAGACAAAGCTACCCCAGGTAGCCTCTAGCGGGGCTGTAGGGGCAAGTGCTCTCATAAACAGACACAGACAAAGCTACCCCAGGTACCCTCTAGCAATGCTGTAGGGGCAAGTGCTGTTACACAAACACAGACAAAGCTACCCCAGGTAGCCTCTATGAGGGCTAAAAGGGGCAAGTGCTGTTACACAAACACAGACAAAACTACCTTGGGTAGCCTCTCGCAGGGCTGTAGGGGCAATTGCTGCCACACAGATACAAAAAAGCTAACCCAGATAAATTCTAGCAGTGCTGTAGGGGCAAGTGCTGTCAAAACATACATAGACAAAGCTACCCCAGGTAGCCTCTAGCTGGTTGTCGGGGCAAATGTTGTCACAGCGACACAGACAAAGCTACCCCAGGTAGAATCTTTCTGGTTGTAGGGGCAAGTGCTTTGAGCAATAGCACCTATGAAGGCTACCGTCACTGTGGCTACACACACAGAGGGAGTGGGTGGCCAGCACCACCACGCCCGACCGCCTTTGTCTCTCTCCCAGTTCTAGTGATGTTTACAACACCACCACCACCATCACTCCCCACACACACACACACACAGTGCGCTAACCACTGCACCATCACTCCCCACTCACACACACAATGCCCTAACCACTGCTCCACCACTCCCCACTCACACAGAGTGCGCTAACCACTGCACCACCACTCCCCACTCACACACAGTGCGCTAACCACTGCACCACCACTCCCCACTCACACACAGTGCGCTAACCACTGCACCACCACTCCCCACACACACTCAACGTGCGCTAACCACTGCACCACCACTCCCCCACACAAATTATTTCGCGACTCAATGCTGCCCTCTTGTGGTAAAAAACTAGAATCTCACTCACAAACTCTCCCACTCACCCACCCACCCATTCATCCAGACAAAGCTACCCCACGTAGCCTCTAGCTGGTTGTAGGGGCAAGTGCTGTTCCACAGACACTGACAAAGCTACCCCAGGTAGCCTTTGGCAGGGCTGTAGGGGCAAGTGCTGTTACATAGACACAGACAAAGGTACCCCAGGTAGCCTCTAGCGGGGCTGTAGGGGCAAGTGCTCTCACACAGATACAAACAAAGCTAACCCAGATAAATTCTAGCAGGGCTGTCGGGGCAAGTGCTGTCAAAACATACATAGACAAAGCTACCCCAGGTAGCCTCTAGCGGGGCTGTAGGGGCAAGTGCTCTCATACACAGACACAGACAAAGCTACCCCAGGTACCCTCTAGCAATGCTGTAGGGGCAAGTGCTGTTACACAAACACAGACAAAGCTACCCCATGTAGCCTCTAGCAATGCTGTAGGGGCAAGTGCTGTTACACAAACACAGACAAAGCTACCTTAGATAGCCTATCGCAGGGCTGTAGGGGCAGTACTCAGTACCAATACTGAGTTATATATTAACATTGTTTACCAATACTGAGTCATATATAACATTGTTTACCAATACTGAGTTATATATTAACATTGTTTACCAATACTGAGTTATCTATTAACATTGTTTACCAATACTGAGTTATCTATTAACATGGTTTACCAATACTGAGTTATATATTAACATTGTTTACCAATACTGAGTTATATATTAACATTGTTTACCAATACTGAGTTATATATTAACATTGTTTACCAATACTGAGTTATATAAAGCATTGTTTACCAATCCTGAGTTATATATAACATTGTTTACCAATACTGATTTATCTATTAACATTGTTTTACCAATGCTGAGTTATATATTAACATTGTTTACCAATGCTGAGTTATATATTAACATTGTTTACCAATACTGAGTTATCTATTAAGATTGTTTACCAATACTGAGTTATCTAATAACATTGTTTACCAATACTAAGTTATATATTAACATTGTTTACCAATACTGAGTTATATATTATCATTGTTTACCACTACTGAGTTATCTATTAACATTGTTTACCAATACTGAGTTATCTATTAACATTGTTTAACAATACTGAGTTATATGTTAACATTGTTTACCAATGCTGAGTTATATATTAACATTGTTTTCCAATACTGAGTTATATATTAACATTGTTTACCAATACTGAGTTATCTATTAACATTGTTTACCAATACTGAGTTATATATTAACATTGTTTACCAATACTGAGTTATATATTAACATTGTTTACCAATACTGAGTTATATATTAACATTGTTTACCAATACTGAATTATATATTAACATTGTTTACCAATACTGAGTTATATATTAACATTGTTTACCAATACTGAGTTATCTATTAACATTGTTTACCAATACTGAGTTATATATTAACATTGTTTACCAATACTGAGTTATATATTAACATTGTTTACCAATACTGAGTTATATGTTAACATTGTTTACCAATGCTGAGTTATATATTAACATTGTTTACCAATACTGAGTTATATATTAACATTGTTTACCAATACTGAGTTATCTATTAACATTGTTTACCAATACTGAGTTATATATTAACATTGTTTACCAATACTGAGTTATCTATTAACATTGTTTACCAATACTGAGTTATCTATTAACATTGTTTACCAATACTGAGTTATATATTAACATTGTTTACCAATACTGAGTTATCTATTAACATTGTTTACCAATACTAAGTTATATATTAACATTGTTTACCAATACTGAGTTATCTATTAACATTGTTTACCACTACTGAGTTATCTATTAACATTGTTTACCAATACTGAGTTATCTATTAACATTGTTTACCAATACTGAGTTATATATTAACATTGTTTACCAATACTGAGTTATATATTAACATTGTTTACCAATACTGAGTTATATATTAACATTGTTTACCAATTCTGAGTTATCTATTAACATTGTTTACCAATACTGAGTTATATATTAACATTGTTTACCAATGCTTAGTTATATATTAACATTGTTTACCAATACTGAGTTATATATTAACATTGTTTACCAATACTGAGTTATATATTAACATTGTTTACCAATACTGAGTTATATATTAACATTGTTTACCAATGCTGAGTTATCTATTAACATTGTTTACCAATACTGAGTTATATATTAACATTGTTTACCAATACTGAGTTATATATTAACATTGTTTACCAATACTGAGTTATATGTTAACATTGTTTACCAATGCTGAGTTATATATTAACATTGTTTACCAATGCTGAGTTATATATTAACATTGTTTGCCAATGCTGAGTTATATATTAACATTGTTTACCAATACTGAGTTATCTATTAAGATTGTTTACCAATACTGAGTTATCTAATAACATTGTTTACCAATACTAAGTTATATATTAACATTGTTTACCAATACTGAGTTATATATTATCGTTGTTTACCACTACTGAGTTATCTATTAACATTGTTTACCAATACTGAGTTATCTATTAACATTGTTTACCAATACTGAGTTATATGTTAACATTGTTTACCAATGCTGAGTTATATATTAACATTGTTTACAAATACTGATTTATCTATTAACATTGTTTACCAATACTGAATTATCTTTTAACATTGTTTACCAATACGAAGTTATATATTAACATTGTTTACCAATACTGAGTTATATATTAACATTGTTTACCACTACTGAGTTATCTATTAACATTGTTTACCAATACTGAGTTATCTATTAACATTGTTTACCAATACTGAGTTATATATTAACATTGTTTACCAATACTGAGTTATCTATTAACATTGTTTACCAATACTGAGTTATATATTAACATTGTTTACCAATACTGAGTTATATATTAACATTGTTTACCAATACTGAGTTATATATTAACATTGTTTACCAATACTGAGTTATATATTAACATTGTTTACCAATACTGAGTTATCTATTAACATGGTTTACCAATACTGAGTTATATATTAACATTGTTTACCAATACTGTGTTATATATTAACATTCTTTACCAATACTGAGTTATCTATTAACATTGTTTTACCAATGCTGAGTTATATATTAACATTGTTTACCAATGCTGAGTTATATATTAACATTGTTTACCAATACTGAGTTATCTATTAAGATTGTTTACCAATACTGAGTCATCTATTAACATTGTTTACCAATACTAAGTTATATATTAACATTGTTTACCAATACTGAGTTATATATTAACATTGTTGACCAATACTGAGTTATATATTAACATTGTTTACCAATACTGAGTTATCTATTAACATGGTTTACCAATACTGAGTTATATATTAACATTGTTTACCAATACTGAGTTATATATTAACATTGTTTACCAATACTGAGTTATATATTAACATTGTTTACCAATACTGAGTTATATAAAGCATTGTTTACCAATCCTGAGTTATATATAACATTGTTTACCAATACTGATTTATCTATTAACATTGTTTTACCAATGCTGAGTTATATATTAACATTGTTTACCAATGCTGAGTTATATATTAACATTGTTTACCAATACTGAGTTATCTATTAAGATTGTTTACCAATACTGAGTTATCTAATAACATTGTTTACCAATACTAAGTTATATATTAACATTGTTTACCAATACTGAGTTATATATTATCATTGTTTACCACTACTGAGTTATCTATTAACATTGTTTACCAATACTGAGTTATCTATTAACATTGTTTAACAATACTGAGTTATATGTTAACATTGTTTACCAATGCTGCGTTATATATTAACATTGTTTTCCAATACTGAGTTATATATTAACATTGTTTACCAATACTGAGTTATCTATTAACATTGTTTACCAATACTGAGTTATATATTAACATTGTTTACCAATACTGAGTTATATATTAACATTGTTTACCAATACTGAGTTATATATTAACATTGTTTACCAATACTGAATTATATATTAACATTGTTTACCAATACTGAGTTATATATTAACATTGTTTACCAATACTGAGTTATCTATTAACATTGTTTACCAATACTGAGTTATATATTAACATTGTTTACCAATACTGAGTTATATATTAACATTGTTTACCAATACTGAGTTATATGTTAACATTGTTTACCAATGCTGAGTTATATATTAACATTGTTTACCAATACTGAGTTATATATTAACATTGTTTACCACAACTGAGTTATCTATTAACATTGTTTACCAATACTGAGTTATCTATTAACATTGTTTACCAATACTAAGTTATATATTAACATTGTTTACCAATACTGAGTTATATATTATCATTGTTTGCCACTACTGAGTTATCTATTAACATTGTTTACCAATACTGAGTTATCTATTAACATTGTTTACCAATACTGAGTTATATGTTAACATTGTTTACCAATGCTGAGTTATATATTAACATTGTTTTCCAATAATGAGTTATATATTAACATTGTTTACCAATACTGAGTTATCTATTAACATTGTTTACCAATACTGAGTTATATATTAACATTGTTTACCAATACTGAGTTATCTATTAACATTGTTTACCAATACTGAGTTATATATTAACATTGTTTACCAATACTGAGTTATATATTAACATTGTTTACCAATACTGAGTTATATATTAACATTGTTTACCAATACTGAGTTATCTATTAACATTGTTTACCAATACTGAGTTATATATTAACATTGTTTACCAATACTGAGTTATATATTAACATTGTTTACCAATACTGAGTTATATGTTAACATTGTTTACCAATGCTGAGTTATATATTAACATTGTTTACCAATACTGAGTTATATATTAACATTGTTTACCAATACTGAGTTATCTATTAACATTGTTTACCAATACTGAGTTATCTATTAACATTGTTTACCAATACTGAGTTATATATTAACATTGTTTACCAATACTGAGTTATATATTAACATTGTTTACCAATACTGAGTTATATATTAACATTGTTTACCAATACTGAGTTATATATTATCATCGTTTACCAATACTGAGTTATTTATTAACATTGTTTACCAATACTGAGTTATCTATTAACATTGTTTACCAATACTGAGTTATATATTAACATTGTTTACTAATACTGAGTTATCTATTAACATTGTTTACCAATACTGAGTTATATATTAACATTGTTTTACCAATGCTGAGTTATCTATTAACATTGTTTACCAATACTGAGTTATATATTAACATTGTTTACCAATACTGAGTTATATATTAACATTGTTTACCAATGCTGAGTTATCTATTAACATTGTTTACCAATACTGAGTTATATATTAACATTGTTTACCAATACTGAGTTATATATTAACATTGTTTACCAATACTGAGTTATATGTTAACATTGTTTACCAATGCTGAGTTATATATTAACATTGTTTACCAATGCTGAGTTATATATTAACATTGTTTGCCAATGCTGAGTTATATATTAACATTGTTTACCAATACTGAGTTATCTATTAAGATTGTTTACCAATACTGAGTTATCTAATAACATTGTTTACCAATACTAAGTTATATATTAACATTGTTTACCAATACTGAGTTATATATTATCGTTGTTTACCACTACTGAGTTATCTATTAACATTGTTTACCAATACTGAGTTATCTATTAACATTGTTTACCAATACTGAGTTATATGTTAACATTGTTTACCAATGCTGAGTTATATATTAACATTGTTTACAAATACTGATTTATCTATTAACATTGTTTACCAATACTGAATTATCTTTTAACATTGTTTACCAATACGAAGTTATATATTAACATTGTTTACCAATACTGAGTTATATATTAACATTGTTTACCACTACTGAGTTATCTATTAACATTGTTTACCAATACTGAGTTATCTATTAACATTGTTTACCAATACTGAGTTATATATTAACATTGTTTACCAATACTGAGTTATCTATTAACATTGTTTACCAATACTGAGTTATATATTAACATTGTTTACCAATACTGAGTTATATATTAACATTGTTTACCAATACTGAGTTATATATTAACATTGTTTACCAATACTGAGTTATATATTAACATTGTTTACCAATACTGAGTTATCTATTAACATGGTTTACCAATACTGAGTTATATATTAACATTGTTTACCAATACTGTGTTATATATTAACATTCTTTACCAATACTGAGTTATCTATTAACATTGTTTTACCAATGCTGAGTTATATATTAACATTGTTTACCAATGCTGAGTTATATATTAACATTGTTTACCAATACTGAGTTATCTATTAAGATTGTTTACCAATACTGAGTCATCTATTAACATTGTTTACCAATACTAAGTTATATATTAACATTGTTTACCAATACTGAGTTATATATTAACATTGTTGACCAATACTGAGTTATATATTAACATTGTTTACCAATACTGAGTTATCTATTAACATGGTTTACCAATACTGAGTTATATATTAACATTGTTTACCAATACTGAGTTATATATTAACATTGTTTACCAATACTGAGTTATATATTAACATTGTTTACCAATACTGAGTTATATAAAGCATTGTTTACCAATCCTGAGTTATATATAACATTGTTTACCAATACTGATTTATCTATTAACATTGTTTTACCAATGCTGAGTTATATATTAACATTGTTTACCAATGCTGAGTTATATATTAACATTGTTTACCAATACTGAGTTATCTATTAAGATTGTTTACCAATACTGAGTTATCTAATAACATTGTTTACCAATACTAAGTTATATATTAACATTGTTTACCAATACTGAGTTATATATTATCATTGTTTACCACTACTGAGTTATCTATTAACATTGTTTACCAATACTGAGTTATCTATTAACATTGTTTAACAATACTGAGTTATATGTTAACATTGTTTACCAATGCTGAGTTATATATTAACATTGTTTTCCAATACTGAGTTATATATTAACATTGTTTACCAATACTGAGTTATCTATTAACATTGTTTACCAATACTGAGTTATATATTAACATTGTTTACCAATACTGAGTTATATATTAACATTGTTTACCAATACTGAGTTATATATTAACATTGTTTACCAATAATGAATTATATATTAACATTGTTTACCAATACTGAGTTATATATTAACATTGTTTACCAATACTGAGTTATCTATTAACATTGTTTACCAATACTGAGTTATATATTAACATTGTTTACCAATACTGAGTTATATATTAACATTGTTTACCAATACTGAGTTATATGTTAACATTGTTTACCAATGCTGAGTTATATATTAACATTGTTTACCAATACTGAGTTATATATTAACATTGTTTACCACAACTGAGTTATCTATTAACATTGTTTACCAATACTGAGTTATCTATTAACATTGTTTACCAATACTAAGTTATATATTAACATTGTTTACCAATACTGAGTTATATATTATCATTGTTTGCCACTACTGAGTTATCTATTAACATTGTTTACCAATACTGAGTTATCTATTAACATTGTTTACCAATACTGAGTTATATGTTAACATTGTTTACCAATGCTGAGTTATATATTAACATTGTTTTCCAATAATGAGTTATA
This sequence comes from Petromyzon marinus, assembly GCF_048934315.1. Classification (NCBI taxonomy): domain Eukaryota; kingdom Metazoa; phylum Chordata; class Hyperoartia; order Petromyzontiformes; family Petromyzontidae; genus Petromyzon; species Petromyzon marinus. The sequence continues at coordinate 83,415 of NW_027423023.1, forward strand.
TATTAACATTGTTTACCAATACTGAGTTATCTATTAACATTGTTTACCAATACTGAGTTATATATTAACATTGTTTACCAATACTGAGTTATCTATTAACATTGTTTACCAATACTGAGTTATATATTAACATTGTTTACCAATACTGAGTTATATATTAACATTGTTTACCAATACTGAGTTATATATTAACATTGTTTACCAATACTGAGTTATCTATTAACATTGTTTACCAATACTGAGTTATATATTAACATTGTTTACCAATACTGAGTTATATATTAACATTGTTTACCAATACTGAGTTATATGTTAACATTGTTTACCAATGCTGAGTTATATATTAACATTGTTTACCAATACTGAGTTATATATTAACATTGTTTACCAATACTGAGTTATCTATTAACATTGTTTACCAATACTGAGTTATCTATTAACATTGTTTACCAATACTGAGTTATATATTAACATTGTTTACCAATACTGAGTTATATATTAACATTGTTTACCAATACTGAGTTATATATTAACATTGTTTACCAATACTGAGTTATATATTATCATCGTTTACCAATACTGAGTTATTTATTAACATTGTTTACCAATACTGAGTTATATATTAACATTGTTTACCAATGCTGAATTATCTATTAACATTGTTTACCAATACTGAGTTGTATATTTACATTGTTTACCAATGCTGAGTTATATATTAACATTGTTTACCAATGCTGAGTTATATATTAACATTGTTTACCAATGCTGAGTTATATATTAACATTGTTTACCAATACTGAGTTATATATTAACATTGTTTACCAATACTGAGTTATCTATTAACATTGTTTACCAATACTGAGTTATCTATTAACATTGTTTACCAATACTGAGTTATATATTATCATTGTTTACCAATACTGAGTTATATATTAACATTCTTTACCAATACTGAGTTATATATTAACATTGTTTACCAATACTGAGTTATATATTAACATTGTTTACCAATACTGAGTTATATATTAACATTGTTTACCAATACTGAATTATCTATTAACATTGTTTACCAATACTGAGTTATATATTAACATTGTTTACCAATGCTGAGTTATTTATTAACATTTTTTACCAATGCTGAGTTATATATTAACATTCTTTACCAATACCGAGTGATATATTAACATTGTTTACCAATACTGAGTTATCTATTAACATTGTTTACCAATACTGAGTTATCTATTAACATTGTTTACCAATACTGAGTTATCTATTAACATTGTTTACCAATACTGAGTTATATATTAACATTGTTTACCAATACTGAGTTATATATTAACATTGTTTACCAATGCTGAGTTATATATTAACATTGTTTACCAATACTGAGTTATCTATTAACATTGTTTACCAATACTGAGTTATATATTAACATTGTTTACCAATGCTTAGTTATATATTAACATTGTTTACCAATGCTGAGTTATATATTAACATTGTTTACCAATGCTGAGTTATATATTAACATTGTTTACCAATACTGAGTTATATATTATATACCTTACCCTACATTGCAGGGGTCACTAAAAAGATCTCCAAAATCCTGAATAAACACAAGATCCAGGTCCGATTCAACACAGTACACAAAATCCGTGATTTAGTTCCATCTGTAAAAGATGCTCTTCCAGACATACAGTACCCGGGCGTTTACAAACTAAAGTGCCTCTGTGGTAGTAGCTACATTGGAGAAACCAAAAGACATATCTCGGACCGCATCCGCGAACATAAAGCAGACTTGAAACACGGTAAGACGAACTCCTCTGCCGTGGCAGATCACTGTTACAATTCAGTGGGCTCACATGACATTGACTTCTCCAAGACGGAGGTTCTTTGCAAACCAACTGGCTACCATGAGAGATTCGTTCATGAGGCCATTCACATATACAAGCACAGAGACAATTTCAACCGAGAAGATGGATTCAGGCTTAGTAACCACTGGAAAGATGTGTTAAATCATTTCTGTTTTTAATTAATTGTAATTTTACGATGACCTTCAGACCGCAGCTCTTTCGCCAGCATTGCCTCTTAATACCTCTCACACCACGGTTAATGGTATGGTTTACAACATGGAGTATACTAGGGCTTCGCAGCTGTCTCTCTCCCCCTCCTCTGTTCCGACCATGGACGAACTCGTCCGTCTGAACGGGGCCCGTAGCTATCCGTGGTACGGAAATTTGAGGGTAAGAATCCACCCATTTTTTCGCCATATAGCATTGTGATATATAACGACTTATGGTTGGTAGCTTAGCTGATTGGAGAATATAGAGTTTATTGATAACATGAAGGTAATTTATATTTTAGTTTTGAATAGCTCAGATGTGTAGTCATTTCTGTGACCAGTCACTAGCAAATCACCCAGTTATTTCAATGCTAAATTCGCCTAGTTATTTCAATGCTAAATTCTCCTGTTTTGATTTGTACTAAGTGCCTCGGTGAATGTGTATGCTCTGACTTCAACGTAACTATTTCTGTAGCAGTTACAAGCGAATGCCTTAATTTAGCTATTTCAATGCTAAATTCTATGCTAATTCCTTTTAACAATGGGTGCCTCTGCGGATGTGTATGCTTTAACTTTTAACATAGCTATTTCTGTGACCAGTCACAAGCTAATCATTCAGCCTTTTCAATGCTAAATTTTATGCTAATTCCTTCGTCAAGGCTCTTTGTTCCTCTCACACAGCTTAAAAGCCGTGATCTGAACGTGGCTCTCTCACTCCATCGCTGTCCTACCAGACAGTCTCGCTCCCTTCACCTGATGAAGGCCGCTTGTGTTGTGGCCGAAACGTCGTGAGAATATTATTGTGTTATTTTATTTTATCAATTTATTATTTTATTCTCATTCTACGTGACTTTACCGAAAGAACCAAAGAAGATATATTAACATTGTTTACCAATACTGAGTTATCTATTAACATTGTTTACCAATACTGAGTTATCTATTAACATTGTTTACCAATACTGAGTTATATATTAACATTGTTTACCAATACTGAGTCATATATAACATTGTTTACCAATACTGAGTTATCTATTAACATTGTTTACCAATACTGAGTTATCTATTAACATTGTTTACCAATACTGAGTTATATATTAACATTGTTTACCAATACTGAGTTATCTATTAACATTGTTTACCAATACTGAGTTATATATTAACATTGTTTACCAATACTGAGTTATATATTAACATTGTTTACCAATACTGAGTTATATATTAACATTGTTTACCAATACTGAGTTATCTATTAACATTGTTTACCAATACTGAGTTATATATTAACATCGTTTACCAATACTGAGTTATTTATTAACATTGTTTACCAATACTGAGTTATCTATTAACATTGTTTACCAATACTGAGTTATATATTAACATTGTTTACCAATACTGAGTTATATATTAACATTGTTTACCAATACTGAGTTATCTATTAACATTGTTTACCAATACTGAGTTATCTATTAACATTGTTTACCAATACTGAGTTATATATTAACATTGTTTACCAATGCTTAGTTATATATTAACATTGTTTACCAATGCTGAGTTATATATTAACATTGTTTACCAATGCTGAGTTATATATTAACATTGTTTACCAATACTGAGTTATATATTAACATTGTTTACCAATACTGAGTTATCTATTAACATTGTTTACCAATACTGAGTTATATATTAACATTGTTTACCAATACTGAGTTATCTATTAACATTGTTTACCAATACTGAGTTATATATTAACATTGTTTACCAATACTGAGTTATATATTAACATTGTTTACCAATACTGAGTTATATATTAACATTGTTTACCAATACTGAGTTATCTATTAACATTGTTTACCAATACTGAGTTATATATTAACATCGTTTACCAATACTGAGTTATTTATTAACATTGTTTACCAATACTGAGTTATCTATTAACATTGTTTACCAATACTGAGTTATATATTAACATTGTTTACCAATACTGAGTTATATATTAACATTGTTTACCAATACTGAGTTATCTATTAACATTGTTTACCAATACTGAGTTATCTATTAACATTGTTTACCAATACTGAGTTATATATTAACATTGTTTACCAATGCTTAGTTATATATTAACATTGTTTACCAATGCTGAGTTATATATTAACATTGTTTACCAATGCTGAGTTATATATTAACATTGTTTACCAATACTGAGTTATATATTAACATTGTTTACCAATACTGAGTTATCTATTAACATTGTTTACCAATACTGAGTTATATATTAACATTGTTTACCAATACTGAGATATATATTAACATTGTTTACCAATACTGAGTCATATATAACATTGTTTACCAATACTGAGTTATATATTAACATTGTTTACCAATACTGAGTTATCTATTAACATTGTTTACCAATACTGAGTTATATATTAACATTGTTTACCAATACTAAGTTATATATAACATTGTTTACCAATACTGAGTTATATATTAACATTGTTTACCAATACTGAGTTATCTATTAACATTGTTTACCAATACTGAGTTATCTATTAACATTGTTTACCAATACTGAGTTATATATTAACATTGTTTAACAATACTGAGTTATCTATTAACATTGTTTACCAATACTAAGTTATATATTAACATTGTTTACCAATACTGAGTTATATATTAACATTGTTTACCACTACTGAGTTATCTATTAACATTGTTTACCAATACTGAGTTATCTATTAACATTGTTTACCAATACTGAGTTATATATTAACATCGTTTACCAATACTGAGTTATTTATTAACATTGTTTACCAATACTGAGTTATGTATAACATTGATTACCAATACTGAGTTATATATAACATTGTTTACCAATACTGAGTTATCTATTAACATTGTTTTACCAATGCTGAGTTATATATTAACATTGTTTACCAATACTGAGTTATATATTAACATTGTTTACAAATACTGATTTATCTATTAACATTGTTTACCAATACTGAGTTATCTTTTAACATTGTTTACCAATACGAAGTTATATATTAACATTGTTTACCAATACTGAGTTATATATTAACATTGTTTACCACTACTGAGTTATCTATTAACATTGTTTACCAATACTGAGTTATCTATTAAGATTGTTTACCAATACTGAGTTATATATTAACATTGTTTACCAATACTGAGTTATATATTAACATTGTTTACCAATACTGAGTTATATATTAACATTGTTTACCACTACTGAGTTATCTATTAACATTGTTTACCAATACTGAGTTATCTATTAACATTGTTTACCAATACTGAGTTATATATTAACATTGTTTACCAATACTGAGTTATATATTAACATTGTTTACCAATACTGAGTTATATATTAACATTGTTTTACCAATGCTGAGTTATATATTAACATTGTTTACCAATGCTGAGTTATATATTAACATTGTTTACCAATACTGAGTTATCTATTAAGATTGTTTACCAATACTGAGTTATCTAATAACATTGTTTACCAATACTAAGTTATATATTAACATTGTTTACCAATACTGAGTTATATATTATCATTGTTTACCACTACTGAGTTATCTATTAACATTGTTTACCAATACTGAGTTATCTATTAACATTGTTTACCAATACTGAGTTATATGTTAACATTTTTACCAATGCTGAGTTATATATTAACATTGTTTACCAATGCTGAGTTATATATTAACATTGTTTACCAATACTGAGTTATATATTAACATTGTTTACCAATACTGAGTTATCTATTAACATTGTTTACCAATACTGAGTTATCTATTAACATTGTTTACCAATACTGAGTTATATATTAACATTGTTTACCAATGCTGAGTTATCTATTAACATTGTTTACCAATACTGAGTTATATATTAACATTGTTTACCAATACTGAGTTATATATTAACATTGTTTACCAATACTGAGTTATATATTATCATCGTTCACCAATACTGAGTTATTTATTAACATTGTTTACCAATACTGAGTTATCTATTAACATTGTTTACCAATACTGAGTTATATATTAACATTGTTTACCAATGCTGAATTATCTATTAACATTGTTTACCAATACTGAGTTGTATATTTACATTGTTTACCAATGCTGAGTTATATATTAACATTGTTTACCAATGCTGAGTTATATATTAACATTGTTTACCAATGCTGAGTTATATATTAACATTGTTTACCAATACTGAGTTATATATTAACATTGTTTACCAATACTGAGTTATCTATTAACATTGTTTACCAATACTGAGTTATCTATTAACATTGTTTACCAATACTGAGTTATATATTATCATTGTTTACCAATACTGAGTTATATATTAACATTCTTTACCAATACTGAGTTATATATTAACATTGTTTTCCAATACTGAGTTATATATTAACATTGTTTACCAATACTGAGTTATCTATTAACATTGTTTACCAATTCTGAGTTATATATTAACATTGTTTACCAATACTGAGTTATATATTAACATTGTTTACCAATACTGAGTTATATATTAACATTGTTTACCAATACTGAGTTATCTATTAACATTCTTTACCAATACTGAGTTATCTATTAACATTGTTTTGCCAATGCTGAGTTATATATTAACATTGTTTACCAATGCTGAGTTATATATTAACATTGTTTACCAATACTGAGTTATCTATTAAGATTGTTTACCAATACTGAGTTATCTATTAACATTGTTTACCAATACTGAGTTATCTATTAACATGGTTTACCAATACTGAGTTATATATTAACATTGTTTACCAATACTGAGTTATATATTAACATTGTTTACCAATACTGAGTTATATATTAACATTGTTTACCAATACTGAGTTATATAAAGCATTGTTTACCAATCCTGAGTTATATATAACATTGTTTACCAATACTGATTTATCTATTAACATTGTTTTACCAATGCTGAGTTATATATTAACATTGTTTACCAATGCTGAGTTATATATTAACATTGTTTACCAATACTGAGTTATCTATTAAGATTGTTTACCAATACTGAGTTATCTAATAACATTGTTTACCAATACTAAGTTATATATTAACATTGTTTACCAATACTGAGTTATATATTATCATTGTTTACCACTACTGAGTTATCTATTAACATTGTTTACCAATACTGAGTTATCTATTAACATTGTTTAACAATACTGAGTTATATGTTAACATTGTTTACCAATGCTGAGTTATATATTAACATTGTTTTCCAATACTGAGTTATATATTAACATTGTTTACCAATACTGAGTTATCTATTAACATTGTTTACCAATACTGAGTTATATATTAACATTGTTTACCAATACTGAGTTATATATTAACATTGTTTACCAATACTGAGTTATATATTAACATTGTTTACCAATACTGAATTATATATTAACATTGTTTACCAATACTGAGTTATATATTAACATTGTTTACCAATACTGAGTTATCTATTAACATTGTTTACCAATACTGAGTTATATATTAACATTGTTTACCAATACTGAGTTATATATTAACATTGTTTACCAATACTGAGTTATATGTTAACATTGTTTACCAATGCTGAGTTATATATTAACATTGTTTACCAATACTGAGTTATATATTAACATTGTTTACCACAACTGAGTTATCTATTAACATTGTTTACCAATACTGAGTTATCTATTAACATTGTTTACCAATACTAAGTTATATATTAACATTGTTTACCAATACTGAGTTATATATTATCATTGTTTGCCACTACTGAGTTATCTATTAACATTGTTTACCAATACTGAGTTATCTATTAACATTGTTTACCAATACTGAGTTATATGTTAACATTGTTTACCAATGCTGAGTTATATATTAACATTGTTTTCCAATAATGAGTTATATATTAACATTGTTTACCAATACTGAGTTATCTATTAACATTGTTTACCAATACTGAGTTATATATTAACATTGTTTACCAATACTGAGTTATCTATTAACATTGTTTACCAATACTGAGTTATATATTAACATTGTTTACCAATACTGAGTTATATATTAACATTGTTTACCAATACTGAGTTATATATTAACATTGTTTACCAATACTGAGTTATCTATTAACATTGTTTACCAATACTGAGTTATATATTAACATTGTTTACCAATACTGAGTTATATATTAACATTGTTTACCAATACTGAGTTATATGTTAACATTGTTTACCAATGCTGAGTTATATATTAACATTGTTTACCAATACTGAGTTATATATTAACATTGTTTACCAATACTGAGTTATCTATTAACATTGTTTACCAATACTGAGTTATCTATTAACATTGTTTACCAATACTGAGTTATATATTAACATTGTTTACCAATACTGAGTTATATATTAACATTGTTTACCAATACTGAGTTATATATTAACATTGTTTACCAATACTGAGTTATATATTATCATCGTTTACCAATACTGAGTTATTTATTAACATTGTTTACCAATACTGAGTTATCTATTAACATTGTTTACCAATACTGAGTTATATATTAACATTGTTTACTAATACTGAGTTATCTATTAACATTGTTTACCAATACTGAGTTATATATTAACATTGTTTTACCAATGCTGAGTTATCTATTAACATTGTTTACCAATACTGAGTTATATATTAACATTGTTTACCAATACTGAGTTATATATTAACATTGTTTACCAATACTGAGTTATATATTATCATCGTTTACCAATACTGAGTTATTTATTAACATTGTTTACCAATACTGAGTTATCTATTAACATTGTTTACCAATACTGAGTTATATATTAACATTGTTTACCAATGCTGAATTATCTATTAACATTGTTTACCAATACTGAGTTGTATATTTACATTGTTTACCAATGCTGAGTTATATATTAACATTGTTTACCAATGCTGAGTTATATATTAACATTGTTTACCAATGCTGAGTTATATATTAACATTGTTTACCAATACTGAGTTATATATTAACATTGTTTACCAATACTGAGTTATCTATTAACATTGTTTACCAATACTGAGTTATCTATTAACATTGTTTACCAATACTGAGTTATATATTATCATTGTTTACCAATACTGAGTTATATATTAACATTCTTTACCAATACTGAGTTATATATTAACATTGTTTACCAATACTGAGTTATATATTAACATTGTTTACCAATACTGAGTTATATATTAACATTGTTTACCAATACTGAATTATCTATTAACATTGTTTACCAATACTGAGTTATATATTAACATTGTTTACCAATGCTGAGTTATTTATTAACATTTTTTACCAATGCTGAGTTATATATTAACATTCTTTACCAATACCGAGTGATATATTAACATTGTTTACCAATACTGAGTTATCTATTAACATTGTTTACCAATACTGAGTTATCTATTAACATTGTTTACCAATACTGAGTTATCTATTAACATTGTTTACCAATACTGAGTTATATATTAACATTGTTTACCAATACTGAGTTATATATTAACATTGTTTACCAATGCTGAGTTATATATTAACATTGTTTACCAATACTGAGTTATCTATTAACATTGTTTACCAATACTGAGTTATATATTAACATTGTTTACCAATGCTTAGTTATATATTAACATTGTTTACCAATGCTGAGTTATATATTAACATTGTTTACCAATGCTGAGTTATATATTAACATTGTTTACCAATACTGAGTTATATATTATATACCTTACCCTACATTGCAGGGGTCACTAAAAAGATCTCCAAAATCCTGAATAAACACAAGATCCAGGTCCGATTCAACACAGTACACAAAATCCGTGATTTAGTTCCATCTGTAAAAGATGCTCTTCCAGACATACAGTACCCGGGCGTTTACAAACTAAAGTGCCTCTGTGGTAGTAGCTACATTGGAGAAACCAAAAGACATATCTCGGACCGCATCCGCGAACATAAAGCAGACTTGAAACACGGTAAGACGAACTCCTCTGCCGTGGCAGATCACTGTTACAATTCAGTGGGCTCACATGACATTGACTTCTCCAAGACGGAGGTTCTTTGCAAACCAACTGGCTACCATGAGAGATTCGTTCATGAGGCCATTCACATATACAAGCACAGAGACAATTTCAACCGAGAAGATGGATTCAGGCTTAGTAACCACTGGAAAGATGTGTTAAATCATTTCTGTTTTTAATTAATTGTAATTTTACGATGACCTTCAGACCGCAGCTCTTTCGCCAGCATTGCCTCTTAATACCTCTCACACCACGGTTAATGGTATGGTTTACAACATGGAGTATACTAGGGCTTCGCAGCTGTCTCTCTCCCCCTCCTCTGTTCCGACCATGGACGAACTCGTCCGTCTGAACGGGGCCCGTAGCTATCCGTGGTACGGAAATTTGAGGGTAAGAATCCACCCATTTTTTCGCCATATAGCATTGTGATATATAACGACTTATGGTTGGTAGCTTAGCTGATTGGAGAATATAGAGTTTATTGATAACATGAAGGTAATTTATATTTTAGTTTTGAATAGCTCAGATGTGTAGTCATTTCTGTGACCAGTCACTAGCAAATCACCCAGTTATTTCAATGCTAAATTCGCCTAGTTATTTCAATGCTAAATTCTCCTGTTTTGATTTGTACTAAGTGCCTCGGTGAATGTGTATGCTCTGACTTCAACGTAACTATTTCTGTAGCAGTTACAAGCGAATGCCTTAATTTAGCTATTTCAATGCTAAATTCTATGCTAATTCCTTTTAACAATGGGTGCCTCTGCGGATGTGTATGCTTTAACTTTTAACATAGCTATTTCTGTGACCAGTCACAAGCTAATCATTCAGCCTTTTCAATGCTAAATTTTATGCTAATTCCTTCGTCAAGGCTCTTTGTTCCTCTCACACAGCTTAAAAGCCGTGATCTGAACGTGGCTCTCTCACTCCATCGCTGTCCTACCAGACAGTCTCGCTCCCTTCACCTGATGAAGGCCGCTTGTGTTGTGGCCGAAACGTCGTGAGAATATTATTGTGTTATTTTATTTTATCAATTTATTATTTTATTCTCATTCTACGTGACTTTACCGAAAGAACCAAAGAAGATATATTAACATTGTTTACCAATACTGAGTTATCTATTAACATTGTTTACCAATACTGAGTTATCTATTAACATTGTTTACCAATACTGAGTTATATATTAACATTGTTTACCAATACTGAGTCATATATAACATTGTTTACCAATACTGAGTTATCTATTAACATTGTTTACCAATACTGAGTTATCTATTAACATTGTTTACCAATACTGAGTTATATATTAACATTGTTTACCAATACTGAGTTATCTATTAACATTGTTTACCAATACTGAGTTATATATTAACATTGTTTACCAATACTGAGTTATATATTAACATTGTTTACCAATACTGAGTTATATATTAACATTGTTTACCAATGCTGAGTTATATATTAACATTGTTTACCAATACTGAGTTATCTATTAACATTGTTTACCAATACTGAGTTATATATTAACATTGTTTACCAATGCTTAGTTATATATTAACATTGTTTACCAATGCTGAGTTATATATTAACATTGTTTACCAATGCTGAGTTATATATTAACATTGTTTACCAATACTGAGTTATATATTATATACCTTACCCTACATTGCAGGGGTCACTAAAAAGATCTCCAAAATCCTGAATAAACACAAGATCCAGGTCCGATTCAACACAGTACACAAAATCCGTGATTTAGTTCCATCTGTAAAAGATGCTCTTCCAGACATACAGTACCCGGGCGTTTACAAACTAAAGTGCCTCTGTGGTAGTAGCTACATTGGAGAAACCAAAAGACATATCTCGGACCGCATCCGCGAACATAAAGCAGACTTGAAACACGGTAAGACGAACTCCTCTGCCGTGGCAGATCACTGTTACAATTCAGTGGGCTCACATGACATTGACTTCTCCAAGACGGAGGTTCTTTGCAAACCAACTGGCTACCATGAGAGATTCGTTCATGAGGCCATTCACATATACAAGCACAGAGACAATTTCAACCGAGAAGATGGATTCAGGCTTAGTAACCACTGGAAAGATGTGTTAAATCATTTCTGTTTTTAATTAATTGTAATTTTACGATGACCTTCAGACCGCAGCTCTTTCGCCAGCATTGCCTCTTAATACCTCTCACACCACGGTTAATGGTATGGTTTACAACATGGAGTATACTAGGGCTTCGCAGCTGTCTCTCTCCCCCTCCTCTGTTCCGACCATGGACGAACTCGTCCGTCTGAACGGGGCCCGTAGCTATCCGTGGTACGGAAATTTGAGGGTAAGAATCCACCCATTTTTTCGCCATATAGCATTGTGATATATAACGACTTATGGTTGGTAGCTTAGCTGATTGGAGAATATAGAGTTTATTGATAACATGAAGGTAATTTATATTTTAGTTTTGAATAGCTCAGATGTGTAGTCATTTCTGTGACCAGTCACTAGCAAATCACCCAGTTATTTCAATGCTAAATTCGCCTAGTTATTTCAATGCTAAATTCTCCTGTTTTGATTTGTACTAAGTGCCTCGGTGAATGTGTATGCTCTGACTTCAACGTAACTATTTCTGTAGCAGTTACAAGCGAATGCCTTAATTTAGCTATTTCAATGCTAAATTCTATGCTAATTCCTTTTAACAATGGGTGCCTCTGCGGATGTGTATGCTTTAACTTTTAACATAGCTATTTCTGTGACCAGTCACAAGCTAATCATTCAGCCTTTTCAATGCTAAATTTTATGCTAATTCCTTCGTCAAGGCTCTTTGTTCCTCTCACACAGCTTAAAAGCCGTGATCTGAACGTGGCTCTCTCACTCCATCGCTGTCCTACCAGACAGTCTCGCTCCCTTCACCTGATGAAGGCCGCTTGTGTTGTGGCCGAAACGTCGTGAGAATATTATTGTGTTATTTTATTTTATCAATTTATTATTTTATTCTCATTCTACGTGACTTTACCGAAAGAACCAAAGAAGATATATTAACATTGTTTACCAATACTGAGTTATCTATTAACATTGTTTACCAATACTGAGTTATCTATTAACATTGTTTACCAATACTGAGTTATATATTAACATTGTTTACCAATACTGAGTCATATATAACATTGTTTACCAATACTGAGTTATCTATTAACATTGTTTACCAATACTGAGTTATCTATTAACATTGTTTACCAATACTGAGTTATATATTAACATTGTTTACCAATACTGAGTTATCTATTAACATTGTTTACCAATACTGAGTTATATATTAACATTGTTTACCAATACTGAGTTATATATTAACATTGTTTACCAATACTGAGTTATATATTAACATTGTTTACCAATACTGAGTTATCTATTAACATTGTTTACCAATACTGAGTTATATATTAACATCGTTTACCAATACTGAGTTATTTATTAACATTGTTTACCAATACTGAGTTATCTATTAACATTGTTTACCAATACTGAGTTATATATTAACATTGTTTACCAATACTGAGTTATATATTAACATTGTTTACCAATACTGAGTTATCTATTAACATTGTTTACCAATACTGAGTTATCTATTAACATTGTTTACCAATACTGAGTTATATATTAACATTGTTTACCAATGCTTAGTTATATATTAACATTGTTTACCAATGCTGAGTTATATATTAACATTGTTTACCAATGCTGAGTTATATATTAACATTGTTTACCAATACTGAGTTATATATTAACATTGTTTACCAATACTGAGTTATCTATTAACATTGTTTACCAATACTGAGTTATATATTAACATTGTTTACCAATACTGAGTTATCTATTAACATTGTTTACCAATACTGAGTTATATATTAACATTGTTTACCAATACTGAGTTATATATTAACATTGTTTACCAATACTGAGTTATATATTAACATTGTTTACCAATACTGAGTTATCTATTAACATTGTTTACCAATACTGAGTTATATATTAACATCGTTTACCAATACTGAGTTATTTATTAACATTGTTTACCAATACTGAGTTATCTATTAACATTGTTTACCAATACTGAGTTATATATTAACATTGTTTACCAATACTGAGTTATATATTAACATTGTTTACCAATACTGAGTTATCTATTAACATTGTTTACCAATACTGAGTTATCTATTAACATTGTTTACCAATACTGAGTTATATATTAACATTGTTTACCAATGCTTAGTTATATATTAACATTGTTTACCAATGCTGAGTTATATATTAACATTGTTTACCAATGCTGAGTTATATATTAACATTGTTTACCAATACTGAGTTATATATTAACATTGTTTACCAATACTGAGTTATCTATTAACATTGTTTACCAATACTGAGTTATATATTAACATTGTTTACCAATACTGAGTTATATATTAACATTGTTTACCAATACTGAGTCATATATAACATTGTTTACCAATACTGAGTTATATATTAACATTGTTTACCAATACTGAGTTATCTATTAACATTGTTTACCAATACTGAGTTATATATTAACATTGTTTACCAATACTGAGTTATATATAACATTGTTTACCAATACTGAGTTATATATTAACATTGTTTACCAATACTGAGTTATCTATTAACATTGTTTACCAATACTGAGTTATCTATTAACATTGTTTACCAATACTGAGTTATATATTAACATTGTTTAACAATACTGAGTTATCTATTAACATTGTTTACCAATACTAAGTTATATATTAACATTGTTTACCAATACTGAGTTATATATTAACATTGTTTACCACTACTGAGTTATCTATTAACATTGTTTACCAATACTGAGTTATCTATTAACATTGTTTACCAATACTGAGTTATATATTAACATCGTTTACCAATACTGAGTTATTTATTAACATTGTTTACCAATACTGAGTTATGTATAACATTGATTACCAATACTGAGTTATATATAACATTGTTTACCAATACTGAGTTATCTATTAACATTGTTTTACCAATGCTGAGTTATATATTAACATTGTTTACCAATACTGAGTTATATATTAACATTGTTTACAAATACTGATTTATCTATTAACATTGTTTACCAATACTGAGTTATCTTTTAACATTGTTTACCAATACGAAGTTATATATTAACATTGTTTACCAATACTGAGTTATATATTAACATTGTTTACCACTACTGAGTTATCTATTAACATTGTTTACCAATACTGAGTTATCTATTAAGATTGTTTACCAATACTGAGTTATATATTAACATTGTTTACCAATACTGAGTTATATATTAACATTGTTTACCAATACTGAGTTATATATTAACATTGTTTACCACTACTGAGTTATCTATTAACATTGTTTACCAATACTGAGTTATCTATTAACATTGTTTACCAATACTGAGTTATATATTAACATTGTTTACCAATACTGAGTTATATATTAACATTGTTTACCAATACTGAGTTATATATTAACATTGTTTTACCAATGCTGAGTTATATATTAACATTGTTTACCAATGCTGAGTTATATATTAACATTGTTTACCAATACTGAGTTATCTATTAAGATTGTTTACCAATACTGAGTTATCTAATAACATTGTTTACCAATACTAAGTTATATATTAACATTGTTTACCAATACTGAGTTATATATTATCATTGTTTACCACTACTGAGTTATCTATTAACATTGTTTACCAATACTGAGTTATCTATTAACATTGTTTACCAATACTGAGTTATATGTTAACATTTTTACCAATGCTGAGTTATATATTAACATTGTTTACCAATGCTGAGTTATATATTAACATTGTTTACCAATACTGAGTTATATATTAACATTGTTTACCAATACTGAGTTATCTATTAACATTGTTTACCAATACTGAGTTATCTATTAACATTGTTTACCAATACTGAGTTATATATTAACATTGTTTACCAATGCTGAGTTATCTATTAACATTGTTTACCAATACTGAGTTATATATTAACATTGTTTACCAATACTGAGTTATATATTAACATTGTTTACCAATACTGAGTTATATATTATCATCGTTCACCAATACTGAGTTATTTATTAACATTGTTTACCAATACTGAGTTATCTATTAACATTGTTTACCAATACTGAGTTATATATTAACATTGTTTACCAATGCTGAATTATCTATTAACATTGTTTACCAATACTGAGTTGTATATTTACATTGTTTACCAATGCTGAGTTATATATTAACATTGTTTACCAATGCTGAGTTATATATTAACATTGTTTACCAATGCTGAGTTATATATTAACATTGTTTACCAATACTGAGTTATATATTAACATTGTTTACCAATACTGAGTTATCTATTAACATTGTTTACCAATACTGAGTTATCTATTAACATTGTTTACCAATACTGAGTTATATATTATCATTGTTTACCAATACTGAGTTATATATTAACATTCTTTACCAATACTGAGTTATATATTAACATTGTTTTCCAATACTGAGTTATATATTAACATTGTTTACCAATACTGAGTTATCTATTAACATTGTTTACCAATACTGAGTTATATATTAACATTGTTTACCAATACTGAGTTATATATTAACATTGTTTACCAATACTGAGTTATATATTAACATTGTTTACCAATACTGAGTTATCTATTAACATTCTTTACCAATACTGAGTTATCTATTAACATTGTTTTGCCAATGCTGAGTTATATATTAACATTGTTTACCAATGCTGAGTTATATATTAACATTGTTTACCAATACTGAGTTATCTATTAAGATTGTTTACCAATACTGAGTTATCTATTAACATTGTTTACCAATACTGAGTTATCTATTAACATGGTTTACCAATACTGAGTTATATATTAACATTGTTCACCAATACTGAGTTATATATTAACATTGTTTACCAATACTGAGTTATATATTAACATTGTTTACCAATACTGTGTTATATATTAACATTCTTTACCAATACTGAGTTATCTATTAACATTGTTTTACCAATGCTGAGTTATATATTAACATTGTTTACCAATGCTGAGTTATATATTAACATTGTTTACCAATACTGAGTTATCTATTAACATTGTTTACCAATACTGAGTTATCTATTAACATTGTTTACCAATACTGAGTTATCTATTAACATGGTTTACCAATACTGAGTTATATATTAACATTGTTTACCAATACTGAGTTATATATTAACATTGTTTACCAATACTGAGTTATATATTAACATTGTTTACCAATACTGAGTTATATAAAGCATTGTTTACCAATCCTGAGTTATATATAACATTGTTTACCAATACTGATTTATCTATTAACATTGTTTTACCAATGCTGAGTTATATATTAACATTGTTTACCAATGCTGAGTTATATATTAACATTGTTTACCAATACTGAGTTATCTATTAAGATTGTTTACCAATACTGAGTTATCTAATAACATTGTTTACCAATACTAAGTTATATATTAACATTGTTTACCAATACTGAGTTATATATTATCATTGTTTACCACTACTGAGTTATATATTAACATTGTTTACCAATACTGAGTTATCTATTAACATTGTTTACCAATACTGAGTTATATGTTAACATTTTTACCAATGCTGAGTTATATATTAACATTGTTTTCCAATACTGAGTTATATATTAACATTGTTTACCAATACTGAGTTATCTATTAACATTGTTTACCAATACTGAGTTATATATTAACATTGTTTACCAATACTGAGTTATATATTAACATTGTTTACCAATACTGAGTTATATATTAACATTGTTTACCAATACTGAGTTATATATTAACATTGTTTTACCAATACTGAGTTATATATTAACATTGTTTACCAATACTGAGTTATATATTAACATTGTTTACCAATACTGAGTTATATATTAACATTGTTTACCAATACTGAGTTATATGTTAACATTGTTTACCAATGCTGAGTTATATATTAACATTGTTTACCAATACTGAGTTATATATTAACATTGTTTACCACAACTGAGTTATCTATTAACATTGTTTACCAATACTGAGTTATCTATTAACATTGTTTACCAATACTAAGTTATATATTAACATTGTTTACCAATACTGAGTTATATATTATCATTGTTTACCACTACTGAGTTATCTATTAACATTGTTTACCAATACTGAGTTATCTATTAACATTGTTTACCAATACTGAGTTATATGTTAACATTGCTTACCAATGCTGAGTTATATATTAACATT
Organism: Petromyzon marinus; assembly: GCF_048934315.1. Lineage (NCBI taxonomy): Eukaryota > Metazoa > Chordata > Hyperoartia > Petromyzontiformes > Petromyzontidae > Petromyzon > Petromyzon marinus. The sequence goes on from NW_027423023.1 coordinate 101,957, forward strand.
GTTTTCCAATACTGAGTTATATATTAACATTGTTTACCAATACTGAGTTATCTATTAACATTGTTTACCAATACTGAGTTATATATTAACATTGTTTACCAATACTGAGTTATATATTAACATTGTTTACCAATACTGAGTTATATATTAACATTGTTTACCAATACTGAGTTATATATTAACATTGTTTACCAATACTGAGTTATATATTAACATTGTTTACCAATACTGAGTTATCTATTAACATTGTTTACCAATACTGAGTTATATATTAACATTGTTTACCAATACTGAGTTATATGTTAACATTGTTTACCAATGCTGAGTTATATATTAACATTGTTTACCAATACTGAGTTATATATTAACATTGTTTACCAATACTGAGTTATCTATTAACATTGTTTACCAATACTGAGTTATCTATTAACATTGTTTACCAATACTGAGTTATATATTAACATTGTTTACCAATACTGAGTTATATATTAACATTGTTTAACAATACTGAGTTATATATTAACATTGTTTACCAATACTGAGTTATATATTATCATCGTTTACCAATACTGAGTTATTTATTAACATTTTTTACCAATACTGAGTTATCTATTAACATTGTTTACCAATACTGAGTTATATATTAACATTGTTTACCAGTACTGAGTTATATATTAACATTGTTTACTAATACTGAGTTATCTATTAACATTGTTTACCAATACTGAGTTATATATTAACATTGTTTACCAATGCTGAGTTATATATTAACATTGTTTACCAATGCTGAGTTATATATTAACATTGTTTACCAATACTGAGTTATATATTAACATTGGTTACCAATACTGAGTTATCTATTAACATTGTTTACCAATACTGAGTTATCTATTAACATTGTTTACCAATACTGAGTTATATATTAACATTGTTTACCAATGCTGAGTTATCTATTAACATTGTTTACCAATACTGAGTTATATATTAACATTGTTTACCAATACTGAGTTATATATTAACATTGTTTACCAATACTGAGTTATATATTATCATCGTTCACCAATACTGAGTTATTTATTAACATTGTTTACCAATACTGAGTTATCTATTAACATTGTTTACCAATACTGAGTTATATATTAACATTGTTTACCAATGCTGAATTATCTATTAACATTGTTTACCAATACTGAGTTGTATATTTACATTGTTTACCAATGCTGAGTTATATATTAACATTGTTTACCAATGCTGAGTTATATATTAACATTGTTTACCAATGCTGAGTTATATATTAACATTGTTTACCAATACTGAGTTATATATTAACATTGTTTACCAATACTGAGTTATCTATTAACATTGTTTACCAATACTGAGTTATCTATTAACATTGTTTACCAATACTGAGTTATATATTATCATTGTTTACCAATACTGAGTTATCTATTAACATGGTTTACCAATACTGAGTTATATATTAACATTGTTTACCAATACTGAGTTATATATTAACATTGTTTACCAATACTGAGTTATATATAACATTGTTTACCAATACTGAGTTATATATTATCATTGTTTACCACTACTGAGTTATCTATTAACATTGTTTACCAATACTGAGTTATCTATTAACATTGTTTACCAATACTGAGTTATATGTTAACATTGTTTACCAATGCTGAGTTATATATTAACATTGTTTTTCAATACTGAGTTATATATTAACATTGTTTACCAATACTGAGTTATCTATTAACATTGTTTACCAATACTGAGTTATATATTAACATTGTTTACCAATACTGAGTTATATATTAACATTGTTTACCAATACTAAGTTATATATTAACATTGTTTACCAATACTGAGTTATATATTAACATTGTTTACCAATACTGAGTTATATATTAACATTGTTTACCAATCCTGAGTTATCTATTAACATTGTTTACCAATACTGAGTTATATATTAACATTGTTTACCAATACTGAGTTATATATTAACATTGTTTACCAATACTGAGTTATATGTTAACATTGTTTACCAATGCTGAGTTATATATTAACATTGTTTACCAATAATGAGTTATATATTAACATTGTTTACCACTACTGAGTTATCTATTAACATTGTTTACCAATACTGAGTTATCTATTAACATTGTTTACCAATACTGAATTATATATTAACATTGTTTACCAATACTGAGTTATATATTAACATTGTTTACCACTACTGAGTTATCTATTAACATTGTTTACCAATACTGAGTTATATATTAACATTGTTTACCAATGCTTAGTTATATATTAACATTTTTTACCAATGCTGAGTTATATATTAACATTGTTTTCCAATACTGAGTTATATGTTAACATTGTTTACCAATACTGAGTTATCTATTAACATTGTTTACCAATACTGAGTTATATATTAACATTGTTTACCAATACTGAGTTATATATTAACATTGTTTACCAATACTGAGTTATCTATTAACATTGTTTTACCAATGCTGAGTTATATATTAACATTGTTTACCAATGCTGAGTTATATATTAACATTGTTTACCAATACTGAGTTATATATTAACATTGTTTACCAATACTGAGTTATATATTAACATTGTTTACCAATTCTGAGTTATCTATTAACATTGTTTACCAATACTGAGTTATATATTAACATTGTTTACCAATGCTTAGTTATATATTAACATTGTTTACCAATACTGAGTTATATATTAACATTGTTTACCAATGCTGAGTTATATATTAACATTGTTTACCAATACTGAGTTATATATTAACATTGTTTACCAATACTGAGTTATCTATTAACATTGTTTACCAATACTGAGTTATCTATTAACATTGTTTACCAATACTGAGTTATATATTAACATTGTTTACCAATACTGAGTCATATATAACATTGTTTACCAATACTGAGTTATATATTAACATTGTTTACCAATACTGAGTTATCTATTAACATTGTTTACCAATACTGAGTTATATATTAACATTGTTTACCAATACTGAGTTATCTATTAACATTGTTTACCAATACTGAGTTATATATTAACATTGTTTACCAATACTGAGTTATCTATTAACATTGTTTACCAATACTGAGTTATCTATTCACATTGTTTACCAATACTGAGTTATATATTAACATTGTTTACCAATACTGAGTTATCTATTAACATTGTTTACCAATACTAAGTTATATATTAACATTGTTTACCAATACTGAGTTATCTATTAACATTGTTTACCACTACTGAGTTATCTATTAACATTGTTTACCAATACTGAGTTATCTATTAACATTGTTTACCAATACTGAGTTATATATTAACATTGTTTACCAATACTGAGTTATATATTAACATTGTTTACCAATACTGAGTTATATATTAACATTGTTTACCAATTCTGAGTTATCTATTAACATTGTTTACCAATACTGAGTTATATATTAACATTGTTTACCAATGCTTAGTTATATATTAACATTGTTTACCAATACTGAGTTATATATTAACATTGTTTACCAATGCTGAGTTATATATTAACATTGTTTACCAATACTGAGTTATATATTAACATTGTTTACCAATACTGAGTTATCTATTAACATTGTTTACCAATACTGAGTTATCTATTAACATTGTTTACCAATACTGAGTTATATATTAACATTGTTTACCAATACTGAGTCATATATAACATTGTTTACCAATACTGAGTTATATATTAACATTGTTTACCAATACTGAGTTATCTATTAACATTGTTTACCAATACTGAGTTATATATTAACATTGTTTACCAATACTGAGTTATCTATTAACATTGTTTACCAATACTGAGTTATATATTAACATTGTTTACCAATACTGAGTTATCTATTAACATTGTTTACCAATACTGAGTTATCTATTAACATGGTTTACCAATACTGAGTTATATATTAACATTGTTTACCAATACTGAGTTATCTATTAACATTGTTTACCAATACTAAGTTATATATTAACATTGTTTACCAATACTGAGTTATCTATTAACATTGTTTACCAATACTGAGTTATCTATTAACATTGTTTACCAATACTGAGTTATCTATTAACATTGTTTACCAATACTGAGTTATATATTAACATTGTTTACCAATACTGAGTTATATATTAACATTGTTTACCAATACTGAGTTATATATTAACATTGTTTACCAATACTGAGTTATCTATTAACATTGTTTACCAATACTGAGTTATATATTAACATCGTTTTCCAATACTGAGTTATTTATTAACATTGTTTACCAATACTCAGTTATGTATAACATTGATTACCAATACTGAGTTATATATAACATTGTTTACCAATACTGAGTTATCTATTAACATTGTTTTACCAATGCTGAGTTATATATTAACATTGTTTACCAATACTGAGTTATATATTAACATTGTTTACAAATACTGATTTATCTATTAACATTGTTTACCAATACTGAGTTATCTTTTAACATTGTTTACCAATACGAAGTTATATATTAACATTGTTTACCAATACTGAGTTATATATTAACATTGTTTGCCACTACTGAGTTATCTATTAACATTGTTTACCAATACTGAGTTATCTATTAACATTGTTTTACCAATGCTGAGTTATATATTAACATTGTTTACCAATACTGAGTTATATATTAACATTGTTTACAAATACTAATTTATCTATTACATTGTTTACCAATACTGAGTTATCTTTTAACATTGTTTACCAATACGAAGTTATATATTAACATTGTTTACCAATACTGAGTTATATATTAACATTGTTTACCAATACTGAGTTATATATTAACATTGTTTACCAATACTGAGTTATATGTTAACATTGTTTACCAATGCTGAGTTATATATTAACATTGTTTACCAATACTGAGTTATATATTAACATTGTTTACCAATACTGAGTTATATATTAACATCGTTTTCCAATACTGAGTTATTTATTAACATTGTTTACCAATACTCAGTTATGTATAACATTGATTACCAATACTGAGTTATATATAACATTGTTTACCAATACTGAGTTATCTATTAACATTGTTTTACCAATGCTGAGTTATATATGAACATTGTTTACCAATACTGAGTTATATATTAACATTGTTTACAAATACTGATTTATCTATTAACATTGTTTACCAATACTGAGTTATCTTTTAACATTGTTTACCAATACGAAGTTATATATTAACATTGTTTACCAATACTGAGTTATATATTAACATTGTTTGCCACTACTGAGTTATCTATTAACATTGTTTACCAATACTGAGTTATCTATTAACATTGTTTTACCAATGCTGAGTTATATATTAACATTGTTTGCCACTACTGAGTTATCTATTAACATTGTTTACCAATACTGAGTTATCTATTAACATTGTTTTACCAATGCTGAGTTATATATTAACATTGTTTACCAATACTGAGTTATATATTAACATTGTTTACAAATACTAATTTATCTATTACATTGTTTACCAATACTGAGTTATCTTTTAACATTGTTTACCAATACGAAGTTATATATTAACATTGTTTACCAATACTGAGTTATATATTAACATTGTTTACCAATACTGAGTTATATATTAACATTGTTTACCAATACTGAGTTATATGTTAACATTGTTTACCAATGCTGAGTTATATATTAACATTGTTTACCAATACTGAGTTATATATTAACATTGTTTACCAATACTGAGTTATATATTAACATCGTTTTCCAATACTGAGTTATTTATTAACATTGTTTACCAATACTCAGTTATGTATAACATTGATTACCAATACTGAGTTATATATAACATTGTTTACCAATACTGAGTTATCTATTAACATTGTTTTACCAATGCTGAGTTATATATTAACATTGTTTACCAATACTGAGTTATATATTAACATTGTTTACAAATACTGATTTATCTATTAACATTGTTTACCAATACTGAGTTATCTTTTAACATTGTTTACCAATACGAAGTTATATATTAACATTGTTTACCAATACTGAGTTATATATTAACATTGTTTGCCACTACTGAGTTATCTATTAACATTGTTTACCAATACTGAGTTATCTATTAACATTGTTTTACCAATGCTGAGTTATATATTAACATTGTTTACCAATACTGAGTTATATATTAACATTGTTTACAAATACTAATTTATCTATTACATTGTTTACCAATACTGAGTTATCTTTTAACATTGTTTACCAATACGAAGTTATATATTAACATTGTTTACCAATACTGAGTTATATATTAACATTGTTTACCAATACTGAGTTATATATTAACATTGTTTACCAATACTGAGTTATATGTTAACATTGTTTACCAATGCTGAGTTATATATTAACATTGTTTACCAATACTGAGTTATATATTAACATTGTTTACCACTACTGAGTTATCTATTAACATTGTTTACCAATACTGAGTTATCTATTAACATTGTTTACCAATACTGAGTTATATGTTAACATTGTTTACCAATGCTGAGTTATATATTAACATTGTTTTCCAATACTGAGTTATATATTAACATTGTTTACCAATACTGAGTTATCTATTAACATTGTTTACCAATACTGAGTTATATATTAACATTGTTTACCAATACTGAGTTATATATTAACATTGTTTACCAATACTGAGTTATATATTAACATTGTTTACCAATAGTGAGTTATATATTAACATTGTTTACCAATACTGAGTTATATATTAACATTGTTTACCAATCCTGAGTTATCTATTAACATTGTTTACCAATACTGAGTTATATATTAACATTGTTTACCAATACTGAGTTATATATTAACATTGTTTACCAATACTGAGTTATATGTTAACATTGTTTACCAATGCTGAGTTATATATTAACATTGTTTACCAATACTGAGTTATATATTAACATTGTTTACCACTACTGAGTTATCTAATAACATTGTTTACCAATACTGAGTTATATATGAACATTGTTTACCAATGCTGAATTATCTATTAACATTGTTTACCAATACTGAGTTATATATTATCATTGTTTACCACTACTGAGTTATCTATTAACATTGTTTACCAATACTGAGTTATCTATTAACATTGTTTACCAATACTGAGTTATATATTAACATTGTTTACCAATGCTGAGTTATATATTAACATTGTTTACCAATACTGAGTTATCTATTAACATTGTTTACCAATACTGAGTTATCTATTAACATTGTTTACCAATACTGAGTTATATATTATCATTGTTTACCAATACTGAGTTATATATTAACATTCTTTACCAATACTGAGTTATATATTAACATTGTTTACCAATACTGAGTTATATATTAACATTGTTTACCAATACTGAGTTATATATTAACATTGTTTACCAATACTGAATTATCTATTAACATTGTTTACCAATACTGAGTTATATATTAACATTGTTTTACCAATGCTGAGTTATATATTAACATTGTTTACCAATGCTGAGTTATATATTAACATTGTTTACCAATACTGAGTTATCTATTAAGATTGTTTACCAATACTGAGTTATCTATTAACATTGTTTACCAATACTAAGTTATATATTAACATTGTTTACCAATACTGAGTTATATATTAACATTGTTTACCAATACTGAGTTATATATTAACATTGTTTACCAATACTGAGTTATCTATTAACATGGTTTACCAATACTGAGTTATATATTAACATTGTTTACCAATACTGAGTTATATATTAACATTGTTTACCAATACTGAGTTATATATTAACATTGTTTACCAACACTGAGTTATATAAAGCATTGTTTACCAATCCTGAGTTATATATAACATTGTTTACCAATACTGATTTATCTATTAACATTGTTTTACCAATGCTGAGTTATATATTAACATTGTTTACCAATGCTGAGTTATATATTAACATTGTTTACCAATACTGAGTTATCTATTAACATTGTTTACCAATACTGAGTTATATATTAACATTGTTTACCAATACTGAGTTATATATTAACATTGTTTACCAATACTGAGTTATATATTAACATTGTTTACCAATACTGAGTTATATATTAACATTGTTTACCAATACTGAGTTATATATTAACATTGTTTACCAATACTGAGTTATATATTAACATTGTTTACCAATACTGAGTTATATATTAACATTGTTTACCAATACTGAGTTATCTATTAACATTGTTTACCAATACTGAGTTATATATTAACATTGTTTACCAATACTGAGTTATATATTAACATTGTTTACCAATACTGAGTTATATGGTTATATGTTAACATTGTTTACCAATGCTGAGTTATATATTAACATTGTTTACCAATACTGAGTTAAATATTAACATTGTTTACCAATACTGAGTTATCTATTAACATTGTTTACCAATACTGAGTTATCTATTAACATTGTTTACCAATACTGAGTTATATATTAACATTGTTTACCAATACTGAGTTATATATTAACATTGTTTAACAATACTGAGTTATATATTAACATTGTTTACCAATACTGAGTTATATATTATCATCGTTTACCAATACTGAGTTATTTATTAACATTGTTTACCAATACTGAGTTATATATTAACATTGTTTACCAATACTGAGTTATATATTAACATTGTTTACCAGTACTAAGTTATATATTAACATTGTTTACTAATACTGATTTATCTATTAACATTGTTTACCAATACTGAGTTATCTTTTAACATTGTTTACCAATGCTGAGTTATCTATTAACATTGTTTACCAATACTGAGTTATATATTAACATTGTTTACCAATACTGAGTTATATATTAACATTGTTTACCAATACTGAGTTATATATTATCATCGTTTACCAATACTGAGTTATTTATTAACATTGTTTACCAATACTGAGTTATCTATTAACATTGTTTACCAATACTGAGTTATATATTAACATTGTTTACCAATGCTGAATTATCTATTAACATTGTTTACCAATACTGAGTTGTATATTTACATTGTTTACCAATGCTGAGTTATATATTAACATTGTTTACCAATGCTGAGTTATATATTAACATTGTTTACCAATGCTGAGTTATATATTAACATTGTTTACCAATACTGAGTTATATATTAACATTGTTTACCAATTCTGAGTTATCTATTAACATTGTTTACCAATACTGAGTTATATATTAACATTGTTTACCAATACTGAGTTATATATTAACATTGTTTACCAATACTGAGTTATATATTAACAGTGTTTACCAATACTGAGTTATATATTAACATTGTTTACCAATACTGAGTTATCTATTAGCATGGTTTACCAATACTGAGTTATATATTAACATTGTTTACCAATACTGAGTTATATATTAACATTCTTTACCAATACTGAGTTATCTATTAACATTGTTTTACCAATGCTGAGTTATATATTAACATTGTTTACCAATGCTGAGTTATATATTAACATTGTTTACCAATACTGAGTTATCTATTAAGATTGTTTACCAATACTGAGTTATCTATTAACATTGTTTACCAATACTAAGTTATATATTAACATTGTTTACCAATACTGAGTTATATATTAACATTGTTTACCAATACTGAGTTATATATTAACATTGTTTACCAATTCTGAGTTATCTATTAACATGGTTTACCAATACTGAGTTATATATTAACATTGTTTACCAATACTGAGTTATATATTAACATTGTTTACCAATACTGAGTTATATATAACATTGTTTACCAATACTGAGTTATCTATTAACATTGTTTTACCAATGCTGAGTTATATATTAACATTGTTTACCAATGCTGAGTTATATATTAACATTGTTTACCAATACTGAGTTATCTATTAAGATTGTTTACCAATACTGAGTTATCTAATAACATTGTTTACCAATACTAAGTTATATATTAACATTGTTTACCAATACTGAGTTATATATTATCATTGTTTACCACTACTGAGTTATCTATTAACATTGTTTACCAATACTGAGTTATCTATTAACATTGTTTTCCAATACTGAGTTATATGTTAACATTGTTTACCAATGCTGAGTTATATATTAACATTGTTTTCCAATACTGAGTTATATATTAACATTGTTTACCAATACTGAGTTATCTATTAACATTGTTTACCAATACTGAGTTATATATTAACATTGTTTACCAATACTGAGTTATATATTAACATTGTTTACCAATCCTGAGTTATCTATTAACATTGTTTACCAATACTGAGTTATATATTAACATTGTTTACCAATACTGAGTTATATATTAACATTGTTTACCAATACTGAGTTATATGTTAACATTGTTTACCAATGCTGAGTTATATATTAACATTGTTTCCCAATACTGAGTTATATATTAACATTGTTTACCAATACTGAGTTATCTATTAACATTGTTTACCAATACTAAGTTATATATTAACATTGTTTACCAATACTGAGTTATATATTAACATTGTTTACCACTACTGAGTTATCTATTAACATTGTTTACCAATACTGAGTTATCTATTAACATTGTTTACCAATACTGAGTTATATATTAACATTGTTTACCAATACTGAGTTATATATTAACATTGTTTACCAATACTGAGTTATATATTAACATTGTTTACCAATACTGAGTTATCTATTAACATTGTTTACCAATACTGAGTTATATATTAACATCGTTTACCAATACTGAGTTATTTATTAACATTGTTTACCAATACTCAGTTATGTATAACATTGATTACCAATACTGAGTTATATATAACATTGTTTACCAATACTGAGTTATCTATTAACATTGTTTTACCAATGCTGAGTTATATATTAACATTGTTTACCAATACTGAGTTATATATTAACATTGTTTACAAATACTGATTTATCTATTAACATTGTTTACCAATACTGAGTTATCTTTTAACATTGTTTACCAATACGAAGTTATATATTAACATTGTTTACCAATACTGAGTTATATATTAACATTGTTTGCCACTACTGAGTTATCTATTAACATTGTTTACCAATACTGAGTTATCTATTAACATTGTTTTACCAATGCTGAGTTATATATTAACATTGTTTACCAATACTGAGTTATATATTAACATTGTTTACAAATACTGATTTATCTATTAACATTGTTTACCAATACTGAGTTATCTTTTAACATTGTTTACCAATACGAAGTTATATATTAACATTGTTTACCAATACTGAGTTATATATTAACATTGTTTGCCACTACTGAGTTATCTATTAACATTGTTTACCAATACTGAGTTATCTATTAACATTGTTTACCAATACTGAGTTATATATTAACATTGTTTACCAATACTGAGTTATATATTAACATTGTTTACCAATACTGAGTTATATATTAACATTGTTTACCAATACTGAGTTATCTATTAACATTGTTTACCAATACTGAGTTATATATTAACATTGTTTACCAATACTCAGTTATATATTAACATTGTTTACCAATACTGAGTTATCTATTAGCATGGTTTACCAATACTGAGTTATATATTAACATTGTTTACCAATACTGAGTTATATATTAACATTCTTTACCAATACTGAGTTATCTATTAACATTGTTTTACCAATGCTGAGTCATATATTAACATTGTTTACCAATGCTGAGTTATATATTAACATTGTTTACCAATACTGAGTTATCTATTAACATTGTTTACCAATACTGAGTTATCTATTAACATTGTTTACCAATACTAAGTTATATATTAACATTGTTTACCAATACTGAGTTATATATTAACATTGTTTACCAATACTGAGTTATATATTAACATTGTTTACCAATACTGAGTTATCTATTAACATGGTTTACCAATACTGAGTTATATATTAACATTGTTTACCAATACTGAGTTATATATTAACATTGTTTACCAATACTGAGTTATATATAACATTGTTTACCAATACTGAGTTATATATTATCATTGTTTACCACTACTGAGTTATCTATTAACATTGTTTACCAATACTGAGTTATCTATTAACATTGTTTACCAATACTGAGTTATATGTTAACATTGTTTACCAATGCTGAGTTATATATTAACATTGTTTTTCAATACTGAGTTATATATTAACATTGTTTACCAATACTGAGTTATCTATTAACATTGTTTACCAATACTGAGTTATATATTAACATTGTTTACCAATACTGAGTTATATATTAACATTGTTTACCAATACTAAGTTATATATTAACATTGTTTACCAATACTGAGTTATATATTAACATTGTTTACCAATACTGAGTTATATATTAACATTGTTTACCAATCCTGAGTTATCTATTAACATTGTTTACCAATACTGAGTTATATATTAACATTGTTTACCAATACTGAGTTATATATTAACATTGTTTACCAATACTGAGTTATATGTTAACATTGTTTACCAATGCTGAGTTATATATTAACATTGTTTACCAATAATGAGTTATATATTAACATTGTTTACCACTACTGAGTTATCTATTAACATTGTTTACCAATACTGAGTTATCTATTAACATTGTTTACCAATACTAAGTTATATATTAACATTGTTTACCAATACTGAGTTATATATTATCATTGTTTACCACTACTGAGTTATCTATTAACATTGTTTACCAATACTGAGTTATCTCTTAACATTGTTTACCAATACTGAGTTATATATTAACATTGTTTACCAATACTGAGTTATCTATTAACATTGTTTACCAATACTGAGTTATATATTAACATTGTTTACCAATGCTGAGTTATATATTAACATTGTTTACCAATACTGAGTTATCTATTAACATTGTTTACCAATACTAAGTTATATATTAACATTGTTTACCAATACTGAGTTATATATTAACATTGTTTACCAATACTGAGTTATATATTAACATTGTTTACCAATACTGAGTTATCTATTAACATGGTTTACCAATACTGAGTTATATATTAACATTGTTTACCAATACTGAGTTATATATTAACATTGTTTACCAATACTGAGTTATATATTAACATTGTTTACCAACACTGAGTTATATAAAGCATTGTTTACCAATCCTGAGTTATATATTAACATTGTTTGCCACTACTGAGTTATCTATTAACATTGTTTACCAATACTGAGTTATCTATTAACATTGTTTACCAATACTGAGTTATATATTAACATTGTTTACCAATACTGAGTTATATATTAACATTGTTTACCAATACTGAGTTATATATTAACATTGTTTACCAATACTGAGTTATCTATTAACATTGTTTACCAATACTGAGTTATATATTAACATTGTTTACCAATACTCAGTTATATATTAACATTGTTTACCAATACTGAGTTATCTATTAGCATGGTTTACCAATACTGAGTTATATATTAACATTGTTTACCAATACTGAGTTATATATTAACATTCTTTACCAATACTGAGTTATCTATTAACATTGTTTTACCAATGCTGAGTCATATATTAACATTGTTTACCAATGCTGAGTTATATATTAACATTGTTTACCAATACTGAGTTATCTATTAACATTGTTTACCAATACTGAGTTATCTATTAACATTGTTTACCAATACTAAGTTATATATTAACATTGTTTACCAATACTGAGTTATATATTAACATTGTTTACCAATACTGAGTTATATATTAACATTGTTTACCAATACTGAGTTATCTATTAACATGGTTTACCAATACTGAGTTATATATTAACATTGTTTACCAATACTGAGTTATATATTAACATTGTTTACCAATACTGAGTTATATATAACATTGTTTACCAATACTGAGTTATATATTATCATTGTTTACCACTACTGAGTTATCTATTAACATTGTTTACCAATACTGAGTTATCTATTAACATTGTTTACCAATACTGAGTTATATGTTAACATTGTTTACCAATGCTGAGTTATATATTAACATTGTTTTTCAATACTGAGTTATATATTAACATTGTTTACCAATACTGAGTTATCTATTAACATTGTTTACCAATACTGAGTTATATATTAACATTGTTTACCAATACTGAGTTATATATTAACATTGTTTACCAATACTAAGTTATATATTAACATTGTTTACCAATACTGAGTTATATATTAACATTGTTTACCAATACTGAGTTATATATTAACATTGTTTACCAATCCTGAGTTATCTATTAACATTGTTTACCAATACTGAGTTATATATTAACATTGTTTACCAATACTGAGTTATATATTAACATTGTTTACCAATACTGAGTTATATGTTAACATTGTTTACCAATGCTGAGTTATATATTAACATTGTTTACCAATAATGAGTTATATATTAACATTGTTTACCACTACTGAGTTATCTATTAACATTGTTTACCAATACTGAGTTATCTATTAACATTGTTTACCAATACTAAGTTATATATTAACATTGTTTACCAATACTGAGTTATATATTATCATTGTTTACCACTACTGAGTTATCTATTAACATTGTTTACCAATACTGAGTTATCTCTTAACATTGTTTACCAATACAGAGTTATATATTAACGTTGTTTACCAATACTGAGTTATCTATTAACATTGTTTACCAATACTGAGTTATATATTAACATTGTTTACCAATGCTGAGTTATATATTAACATTGTTTACCAATACTGAGTTATCTATTAACATTGTTTACCAATACTAAGTTATATATTAACATTGTTTACCAATACTGAGTTATATATTAACATTGTTTACCAATACTGAGTTATATATTAACATTGTTTACCAATACTGAGTTATCTATTAACATGGTTTACCAATACTGAGTTATATATTAACATTGTTTACCAATACTGAGTTATATATTAACATTGTTTACCAATACTGAGTTATATATTAACATTGTTTACCAACACTGAGTTATATAAAGCATTGTTTACCAATCCTGAGTTATATATAACATTGTTTACCAATACTGATTTATCTATTAACATTGTTTTACCAATGCTGAGTTATATATTAACATTGTTTACCAATGCTGAGTTATATATTAACATTGTTTACCAATACTGAGTTATCTATTAAGATTGTTTACCAATACTGAGTTATCTAATAACATTGTTTACCAATACTAAGTTATATATTAACATTGTTTACCAATACTGAGTTATATATTATCATTGTTTACCACTACTGAGTTATATATTAACATTGTTTACCAATACTGAGTTATCTATTAACATTGTTTACCAATACTGAGTTATATGTTAACATTTTTACCAATGCTGAGTTATATATTAACATTGTTTTCCAATACTGAGTTATATATTAACATTGTTTACCAATACTGAGTTATCTATTAACATTGTTTACCAATACTGAGTTATATATTAACATTGTTTACCAATACTGAGTTAT
Source organism: Petromyzon marinus (assembly GCF_048934315.1). Taxonomy (NCBI): domain Eukaryota; kingdom Metazoa; phylum Chordata; class Hyperoartia; order Petromyzontiformes; family Petromyzontidae; genus Petromyzon; species Petromyzon marinus. The sequence continues at coordinate 117,603 of NW_027423023.1, forward strand.
ATATTAACATTGTTTACCAATACTGAGTTATATATTAACATTGTTTACCAATACTGAGTTATATATTAACATTGTTTACCAATACTGAGTTATATATTAACATTGTTTACCAATACTGAGTTATATATTAACATTGTTTACCAATACTGAGTTATATATTAACATTGTTTACCAATACTGAGTTATCTATTAACATTGTTTACCAATACTGAGTTATATATTAACATTGTTTACCAATACTGAGTTATATATTAACATTGTTTACCAATACTGAGTTATATGTTAACATTGTTTACCAATGCTGAGTTATATATTAACATTGTTTACCAATACTGAGTTATATATTAACATTGTTTACCAATACTGAGTTATATATTAACATTGTTTACCAATACTGAGTTATCTATTAACATTGTTTACCAATACTGAGTTATATATTAACATTGTTTAACAATACTGAGTTATATATTAACATTGTTTACCAATACTGAGTTATATATTATCATCGTTTACCAATACTGAGTTATTTATTAACATTGTTTACCAATACTGAGTTATCTATTAACATTGTTTACCAATACTGAGTTATATATTAACATTGTTTACCTATACTAAGTTATATATTAACATTGTTTACTAATACTGAGTTATCTATTAACATTGTTTACCAATACTGAGTTATATATTAACATTGTTTACCAATGCTGAGTTATCTATTAACATTGTTTACCAATACTGAGTTATATATTAACATTGTTTACCAATACTGAGTTATATATTAACATTGTTTACCAATACTGAGTTATATATTATCATCGTTTACCAATACTGAGTTATTTATTAACATTGTTTACCAATACTGAGTTATCTATTAACATTGTTTACCAATACTGAGTTATATATTAACATTGTTTACCAATGCTGAATTATCTATTAACATTGTTTACCAATACTGAGTTGTATATTTACATTGTTTACCAATGCTGAGTTATATATTAACATTGTTTACCAATGCTGAGTTATATATTAACATTGTTTACCAATGCTGAGTTATATATTAACATTGTTTACCAATACTGAGTTATATATTAACATTGTTTACCAATTCTGAGTTATCTATTAACATTGTTTACCAATACTGAGTTATATATTAACATTGTTTAACAATACTGAGTTATATATTAACATTGTTTACCAATACTGAGTTATATATTATCATCGTTTACCAATACTGAGTTATTTATTAACATTGTTTACCAATACTGAGTTATCTATTAACATTGTTTACCAATACTGAGTTATATATTAACATTGTTTACCAATACTGAGTTATATATTAACATTGTTTACCAATACTGAGTTATATATTAACATTGTTTACCAATACTGAGTTATATATTAACATTGTTTACCAATACTGAGTTATATATTAACATTGTTTACCAATGCTGAGTTATATATTAACATTGTTTACCAATACTGAGTTATATATTAACATTGTTTACCAATACTGAGTTATATATTAACATTGTTTACCAATACTGAGTTATCTATTAACATTGTTTACCAATACTGAGTTATATATTAACATTGTTTAACAATACTGAGTTATATATTAACATTGTTTACCAATACTGAGTTATATATTATCATCGTTTACCAATACTGAGTTATTTATTAACATTGTTTACCAATACTGAGTTATCTATTAACATTGTTTACCAATACTGAGTTATATATTAACATTGTTTACCAATACTGAGTTATATATTAACATTGTTTACCAATACTGAGTTATATATTAACATTGTTTACCAATACTGAGTTATATATTAACATTGTTTACCAATACTGAGTTATATATTAACATTGTTTACCAATGCTGAGTTATATATTAACATTGTTTACCAATACTGAGTTATATATTAACATTGTTTACCAATACTGAGTTATATATTAACATTGTTTACCAATACTGAGTTATCTATTAACATTGTTTACCAATACTGAGTTATATATTAACATTGTTTAACAATACTGAGTTATATATTAACATTGTTTACCAATACTGAGTTATATATTATCATCGTTTACCAATACTGAGTTATTTATTAACATTGTTTACCAATACTGAGTTATCTATTAACATTGTTTACCAATACTGAGTTATATATTAACATTGTTTACCAATACTGAGTTATATATTAACATTGTTTACCAATACTGAGTTATATATTAACATTGTTTACCAATACTGAGTTATATATTAACATTGTTTACCAATACTGAGTTATATATTAACATTGTTTACCAATACTGAGTTATATATTAACATTGTTTACCAATACTGAGTTATATATTAACATTGTTTACCAATACTGAGTTATCTATTAACATTGTTTACCAATACTGAGTTATATATTAACATTGTTTACCAATACTGAGTTATATATTAACATTGTTTACCAATACTGAGTTATATGTTAACATTGTTTACCAATGCTGAGTTATATATTAACATTGTTTACCAATACTGAGTTATATATTAACATTGTTTACCAATACTGAGTTATATATTAACATTGTTTACCAATACTGAGTTATCTATTAACATTGTTTACCAATACTGAGTTATATATTAACATTGTTTAACAATACTGAGTTATATATTAACATTGTTTACCAATACTGAGTTATATATTATCATCGTTTACCAATACTGAGTTATTTATTAACATTGTTTACCAATACTGAGTTATCTATTAACATTGTTTACCAATACTGAGTTATATATTAACATTGTTTACCAGTACTAAGTTATATATTAACATTGTTTACTAATACTGAGTTATCTATTAACATTGTTTACCAATACTGAGTTATATATTAACATTGTTTACCAATGCTGAGTTATCTATTAACATTGTTTACCAATACTGAGTTATATATTAACATTGTTTACCAATACTGAGTTATATATTAACATTGTTTACCAATACTGAGTTATATATTATCATCGTTTACCAATACTGAGTTATTTATTAACATTGTTTACCAATACTGAGTTATCTATTAACATTGTTTACCAATACTGAGTTATATATTAACATTGTTTACCAATACTGAGTTATATATTAACATTGTTTACCAATACTGAGTTATATATTAACATTGTTTACCAATACTGAATTATCTATTAACATTGTTTACCAATACTGAGTTATATATTAACATTGTTTACCAATGCTGAGTTATGTATTAACATTGTTTACCAATACTGAGTTATCTATTAACATTGTTTACCAATACTGAGTTATCTATTAACATTGTTTACCAATACTGAGTTATATATTAACATTGTTTACCAATGCTGAATTATCTATTAACATTGTTTACCAATACTGAGTTGTATATTTACATTGTTTACCAATGCTGAGTTATATATTAACATTGTTTACCAATACTGAGTTATATATTAACATTGTTTACCAATACTGAGTTATATATTAACATTGTTTACCAATACTGAGTTATATATTAACATTGTTTACCAATACTGAGTTATATATTAACATTGTTTACCAATACTGAGTTATATATTAACATTGTTTACCAATGCTGAGTTATATATTAACATTGTTTACCAATACTGAGTTATCTATTAACATTGTTTACCAATACTGAGTTATATTAACATTGTTTACCAATACTGAGTTATATATTAACATTGTTTACCAATACTGAGTTATATGTTAACATTGTTTACCAATGCTGAGTTATATATTAACATTGTTTACCAATACTGAGTTATATGTTAACATTGTTTACCAATACTGAGTTATCTATTAACATTGTTTACCAATACTGAGTTATCTATTAACATTGTTTACCAATACTGAGTTATATATTAACATTGTTTACCAATACTGAGTTATATATTAACATTGTTTAACAATACTGAGTTATATATTAACATTGTTTACCAATGCTTAGTTATATATTAACATTGTTTACCAATGCTGAGTTATATATTAACATTGTTTACCAATACTGAGTTATCTATTAATATTGTTTACCAATACTGAGTTATATATTAACATTGTTTAACAATACTGAGTTATATATTAACATTGTTTACCAATGCTTAGTTATATATTAACATTGTTTACCAATACTGAGTTATATATTATCATCGTTTACCAATACTGAGTTATTTATTAACATTGTTTACCAATACTGAGTTATCTATTAACATTGTTTACCAATACTGAGTTATATATTAACATTGTTTACCAGTACTGAGTTATATATTAACATTGTTTACTAATACTGAGTTATCTATTAACATTGTTTACCAATACTGAGTTATATATTAACATTGTTTACCAATGCTGAGTTATCTATTAACATTGTTTACCAATACTGAGTTATATATTAACATTGTTTACCAATACTGAGTTATATATTAACATTGTTTACCAATACTGAGTTATATATTATCATCGTTTACCAATACTGAGTTATTTATTAACATTGTTTACCAATACTGAGTTATCTATTAACATTGTTTACCAATACTGAGTTATATATTAACATTGTTTACCAATGCTGAATTATCTATTAACATTGTTTACCAATACTGAGTTGTATATTTACATTGTTTACCAATGCTGAGTTATATATTAACATTGTTTACCAATGCTGAGTTATATATTAACATTGTTTACCAATGCTGAGTTATATATTAACATTGTTTACCAATACTGAGTTATATATTAACATTGTTTACCAATTCTGAGTTATCTATTAACATTGTTTACCAATACTGAGTTATCTATTAACATTGTTTACCAATACTGAGTTATATATTAACATTGTTTACCAATACTGAGTTATATATTAACATTGTTTACCAATACTGAGTTATATATTAACATTGTTTACCAATACTGAATTATCTATTAACATTGTTTACCAATACTGAGTTATATATTAACATTGTTTACCAATGCTGAGTTATGTATTAACATTTTTTACCAATGCTGAGTTATATATTAACATTCTTTACCAATACTGAGTTATATATTAACATTGTTTACCAATACTGAGTTATCTATTAACATTGTTTACCAATACTGAGTTATCTATTAACATTGTTTACCAATACTGAGTTATCTATTAACATTGTTTACCAATACTGAGTTATATATTAACATTGTTTACCAATACTGAGTTATATATTAACATTGTTTACCAATACTGAGTTATATATTAACATTGTTTACCAATACTGAGTTATCTATTAACATTGTTTACCAATACTGAGTTATATATTAACATTGTTTACCAATGCTTAGTTATATATTTACATTGTTTACCAATGCTGAGTTATATATTAACATTGTTTACCAATGCTGAGTTATATATTAACATTGTTTACCAATACTGAGTTATATATTAACATTGTTTACCAATACTGAGTTATCTATTAACATTGTTTACCAATACTGAGTTATCTATTAACATTGTTTACCAATACTGAGTTATATATTAACATTGTTTACCAATACTGAGTCATATATAACATTGTTTACCAATACTGAGTTATATATTAACATTGTTTACCAATACTGAGTTATCTATTAACATTGTTTACCAATACTGAGTTATATATTAACATTGTTTACCAATACTGAGTTATATATAACATTGTTTACCAATACTGAGTTATATATTAACATTGTTTACCAATACTGAGTTATCTATTAACATTGTTTACCAATACTGAGTTATCTATTAACATTGTTTACCAATACTGAGTTATATATTAACATTGTTTACCAATACTGAGTTATCTATTAACATTGTTTACCAATACTAAGTTATATATTAACATTGTTTACCAATACTGAGTTATATATTAACATTGTTTACCACTACTGAGTTATCTATTAACATTGTTTACCAATACTGAGTTATCTATTAACATTGTTTACCAATACTGAGTTATATTAACATTGTTTACCAATACTGAGTTATATATTAACATTGTTTACCAGTACTGAGTTATATATTAACATTGTTTACTAATACTGAGTTATCTATTAACATTGTTTACCAATACTGAGTTATATATTAACATTGTTTACCAATGCTGAGTTATCTATTAACATTGTTTACCAATACTGAGTTATATATTAACATTGTTTACCAATACTGAGTTATATATTAACATTGTTTACCAATACTGAGTTATATATTATCATCGTTTACCAATACTGAGTTATTTATTAACATTGTTTACCAATACTGAGTTATCTATTAACATTGTTTACCAATACTGAGTTATATATTAACATTGTTTACCAATGCTGAATTATCTATTAACATTGTTTACCAATACTGAGTTGTATATTTACATTGTTTACCAATGCTGAGTTATATATTAACATTGTTTACCAATGCTGAGTTATATATTAACATTGTTTACCAATGCTGAGTTATATATTAACATTGTTTACCAATACTGAGTTATATATTAACATTGTTTACCAATTCTGAGTTATCTATTAACATTGTTTACCAATACTGAGTTATCTATTAACATTGTTTACCAATACTGAGTTATATATTATCATTGTTTACCAATACTGAGTTATATATTAACATTCTTTACCAATACTGAGTTATATATTAACATTGTTTACCAATACTGAGTTATATATTAACATTGTTTACCAATACTGAGTTATATATTAACATTGTTTACCAATACTGAATTATCTATTAACATTGTTTACCAATACTGAGTTATATATTAACATTGTTTACCAATGCTGAGTTATGTATTAACATTTTTTACCAATGCTGAGTTATATATTAACATTCTTTACCAATACTGAGTTATATATCAACATTGTTTACCAATACTGAGTTATCTATTAACATTGTTTACCAATACTGAGTTATCTATTAATATTGTTTACCAATACTGAGTTATCTATTAACATTGTTTACCAATACTGAGTTATATATTAACATTGTTTACCAATACTGAGTTATATATTAACATTGTTTACCAATACTGAGTTATATATTAACATTGTTTACCAATACTGAGTTATCTATTAACATTGTTTACCAATACTGAGTTATATATTAACATTGTTTACCAATGCTTAGTTATATATTAACATTGTTTACCAATGCTGAGTTATATATTAACATTGTTTACCAATGCTGAGTTATATATTAACATTGTTTACCAATACTGAGTTATATATTAACATTGTTTACCAATACTGAGTTATCTATTAACATTGTTTACCAATACTGAGTTATCTATTAACATTGTTTACCAATACTGAGTTATATATTAACATTGTTTACCAATACTGAGTCATATATAACATTGTTTACCAATACTGAGTTATATATTAACATTGTTTACCAATACTGAGTTATCTATTAACATTGTTTACCAATACTGAGTTATATATTAACATTGTTTACCAATACTGAGTTATATATAACATTGTTTACCAATACTGAGTTATATATTAACATTGTTTACCAATACTGAGTTATCTATTAACATTGTTTACCAATACTGAGTTATCTATTAACATTGTTTACCAATACTGAGTTATATATTAACATTGTTTACCAATACTGAGTTATCTATTAACATTGTTTACCAATACTAAGTTATATATTAACATTGTTTACCAATACTGAGTTATATATTAACATTGTTTACCACTACTGAGTTATCTATTAACATTGTTTACCAATACTGAGTTATCTATTAACATTGTTTACCAATACTGAGTTATATTAACATTGTTTACCAATACTGAGTTATATATTAACATTGTTTACCAATACTGAGTTATATATTAACATTGTTTACCAATACTGAGTTATCTATTAACATTGTTTACCAATACTGAGTTATATATTAACATCGTTTACCAATACTGAGTTATTTATTAACATTGTTTACCAATACTGAGTTATGTATACCATTGATTACCAATACTGAGTTATATATAACATTGTTTACCAATACTGAGTTATCTATTAACATTGTTTTACCAATGCTGAGTTATATATTAACATTGTTTACCAATACTGAGTTATATATTAACATTGTTTACAAATACTGATTTATCTATTAACATTGTTTACCAATACTGAGTTATCTTTTAACATTGTTTACCAATACGAAGTTATATATTAACATTGTTTACCAATACTGGTATATATATGAACATTTTTGCCACTACTGAGTTATCTATTAACATTGTTTACCAATACTGAGTTATCTATTAACATTGTTTTACCAATGCTGGGTTATATATTAACATTGTTTACCAATACTGAGTTATATATTAACATTGTTTACCAATACTGAATTATCTATTAACATTGTTTACCAATACTGAGTTATATATTAACATTGTTTACCAATGCTGAGTTATGTATTAACATTTTTTACCAATGCTGAGTTATATATTAACATTCTTTACCAATACTGAGTTATATATTAACATTGTTTACCAATACTGAGTTATCTATTAACATTGTTTACCAATACTGAGTTATCTATTAACATTGTTTACCAATACTGAGTTATCTATTAACATTGTTTACCAATACTGAGTTATATATTAACATTGTTTACCAATACTGAGTTATATATTAACATTGTTTACCAATACTGAGTTATATATTAACATTGTTTACCAATACTGAGTTATCTATTAACATTGTTTACCAATACTGAGTTATATATTAACATTGTTTACCAATGCTTAGTTATATATTTACATTGTTTACCAATGCTGAGTTATATATTAACATTGTTTACCAATGCTGAGTTATATATTAACATTGTTTACCAATACTGAGTTATATATTAACATTGTTTACCAATACTGAGTTATCTATTAACATTGTTTACCAATACTGAGTTATCTATTAACATTGTTTACCAATACTGAGTTATATATTAACATTGTTTACCAATACTGAGTCATATATAACATTGTTTACCAATACTGAGTTATATATTAACATTGTTTACCAATACTGAGTTATCTATTAACATTGTTTACCAATACTGAGTTATATATTAACATTGTTTACCAATACTGAGTTATATATAACATTGTTTACCAATACTGAGTTATATATTAACATTGTTTACCAATACTGAGTTATCTATTAACATTGTTTACCAATACTGAGTTATCTATTAACATTGTTTACCAATACTGAGTTATATATTAACATTGTTTACCAATACTGAGTTATCTATTAACATTGTTTACCAATACTAAGTTATATATTAACATTGTTTACCAATACTGAGTTATATATTAACATTGTTTACCACTACTGAGTTATCTATTAACATTGTTTACCAATACTGAGTTATCTATTAACATTGTTTACCAATACTGAGTTATATTAACATTGTTTACCAATACTGAGTTATATATTAACATTGTTTACCAGTACTGAGTTATATATTAACATTGTTTACTAATACTGAGTTATCTATTAACATTGTTTACCAATACTGAGTTATATATTAACATTGTTTACCAATGCTGAGTTATCTATTAACATTGTTTACCAATACTGAGTTATATATTAACATTGTTTACCAATACTGAGTTATATATTAACATTGTTTACCAATACTGAGTTATATATTATCATCGTTTACCAATACTGAGTTATTTATTAACATTGTTTACCAATACTGAGTTATCTATTAACATTGTTTACCAATACTGAGTTATATATTAACATTGTTTACCAATGCTGAATTATCTATTAACATTGTTTACCAATACTGAGTTGTATATTTACATTGTTTACCAATGCTGAGTTATATATTAACATTGTTTACCAATGCTGAGTTATATATTAACATTGTTTACCAATGCTGAGTTATATATTAACATTGTTTACCAATACTGAGTTATATATTAACATTGTTTACCAATTCTGAGTTATCTATTAACATTGTTTACCAATACTGAGTTATCTATTAACATTGTTTACCAATACTGAGTTATATATTATCATTGTTTACCAATACTGAGTTATATATTAACATTCTTTACCAATACTGAGTTATATATTAACATTGTTTACCAATACTGAGTTATATATTAACATTGTTTACCAATACTGAGTTATATATTAACATTGTTTACCAATACTGAATTATCTATTAACATTGTTTACCAATACTGAGTTATATATTAACATTGTTTACCAATGCTGAGTTATGTATTAACATTTTTTACCAATGCTGAGTTATATATTAACATTCTTTACCAATACTGAGTTATATATCAACATTGTTTACCAATACTGAGTTATCTATTAACATTGTTTACCAATACTGAGTTATCTATTAATATTGTTTACCAATACTGAGTTATCTATTAACATTGTTTACCAATACTGAGTTATATATTAACATTGTTTACCAATACTGAGTTATATATTAACATTGTTTACCAATACTGAGTTATATATTAACATTGTTTACCAATACTGAGTTATCTATTAACATTGTTTACCAATACTGAGTTATATATTAACATTGTTTACCAATGCTTAGTTATATATTAACATTGTTTACCAATGCTGAGTTATATATTAACATTGTTTACCAATGCTGAGTTATATATTAACATTGTTTACCAATACTGAGTTATATATTAACATTGTTTACCAATACTGAGTTATCTATTAACATTGTTTACCAATACTGAGTTATCTATTAACATTGTTTACCAATACTGAGTTATATATTAACATTGTTTACCAATACTGAGTCATATATAACATTGTTTACCAATACTGAGTTATATATTAACATTGTTTACCAATACTGAGTTATCTATTAACATTGTTTACCAATACTGAGTTATATATTAACATTGTTTACCAATACTGAGTTATATATAACATTGTTTACCAATACTGAGTTATATATTAACATTGTTTACCAATACTGAGTTATCTATTAACATTGTTTACCAATACTGAGTTATCTATTAACATTGTTTACCAATACTGAGTTATATATTAACATTGTTTACCAATACTGAGTTATCTATTAACATTGTTTACCAATACTAAGTTATATATTAACATTGTTTACCAATACTGAGTTATATATTAACATTGTTTACCACTACTGAGTTATCTATTAACATTGTTTACCAATACTGAGTTATCTATTAACATTGTTTACCAATACTGAGTTATATTAACATTGTTTACCAATACTGAGTTATATATTAACATTGTTTACCAATACTGAGTTATATATTAACATTGTTTACCAATACTGAGTTATCTATTAACATTGTTTACCAATACTGAGTTATATATTAACATCGTTTACCAATACTGAGTTATTTATTAACATTGTTTACCAATACTGAGTTATGTATACCATTGATTACCAATACTGAGTTATATATAACATTGTTTACCAATACTGAGTTATCTATTAACATTGTTTTACCAATGCTGAGTTATATATTAACATTGTTTACCAATACTGAGTTATATATTAACATTGTTTACAAATACTGATTTATCTATTAACATTGTTTACCAATACTGAGTTATCTTTTAACATTGTTTACCAATACGAAGTTATATATTAACATTGTTTACCAATACTGGTATATATATGAACATTTTTGCCACTACTGAGTTATCTATTAACATTGTTTACCAATACTGAGTTATCTATTAACATTGTTTTACCAATGCTGGGTTATATATTAACATTGTTTACCAATACTGAGTTATATATTAACATTGTTTACAAATACTGATTTATCTATTAACATTGTTTACCAATACTGAGTTATCTTTTAACATTGTTTACCAATACGAAGTTATATATTAACATTGTTTACCAATACTGAGTTATATATTAACATTGTTTGCCACTACTGAGTTATCTATTAACATTGTTTACCAATACTGAGTTATCTATTAACATTGTTTACCAATACTGAGTTATATATTAACATTGTTTACCAATACTGAGTTATATATTAACATTGTTTACCAATACTGAGTTATATATTAACATTGTTTACCACTACTGAGTTATCTATTAACATTGTTTACCAATACTGAGTTATCTTTTAACATTGTTTACCAATACTGAGTTATATGTTAACATTGTTTACCAATACTGAGTTATATATTAACATTGTTTACCAATACTCAGTTATATATTAACATTGTTTACCAATATTGAGTTATCTATTAGCATGGTTTACCAATACTGAGTTATATATTAACATTGTTTACCAATACTGAGTTATATATTAACATTCTTTACCAATACTGAGTTATCTATTAACATTGTTTTACCAATGCTGAGTTATATATTAACATTGTTTACCAATGCTGAGTTATATATTAACATTGTTTACCAATACTGAGTTATCTATTAAGATTGTTTACCAATACTGAGTTATCTATTAACATTGTTTACCAATACTAAGTTATATATTAACATTGTTTACCAATACTGAGTTATATATTAACATTGTTTACCAATACTGAGTTATATATTAACATTGTTTACCAATACTGAGTTATCTATTAACATGGTTTACCAATACTGAGTTATATATTAACATTGTTTACCAATACTGAGTTATATATTAACATTGTTTACCAATACTGAGTTATATATAACATTGTTTACCAATACTGAGTTATCTATTAACATTGTTTTACCAATGCTGAGTTATATATTAACATTGTTTACCAATGCTGAGTTATATATTAACATTGTTTACCAATACTGAGTTATCTATTAAGATTGTTTACCAATACTGAGTTATCTAATAACATTGTTTACCAATACTAAGTTATATATTAACATTGTTTACCAATACTGAGTTATATATTATCATTGTTTACCACTACTGAGTTATCTATTAAGATTGTTTACCAATACTGAGTTATCTATTAACATTGTTTACCAATACTGAGTTATATGTTAACATTGTTTACCAATGCTGAGTTATATATTAACATTGTTTTCCAATACTGAGTTATATATTAACATTGTTTACCAATACTGAGTTATCTATTAACATTGTTTACCAATACTGAGTTATATATTAACATTGTTTACCAATACCGAGTTATATATTAACATTGTTTACCAATACTGAGTTATATATTAACATTGTTTACCAATACTGAGTTATATATTAACATTGTTTACCAATACTGAGTTATATATTAACATTGTTTACCAATCCTGAGTTATCTATTAACATTGTTTACCAATACTGAGTTATATATTAACATTGTTTACCAATACTGAGTTATATATTAACATTGTTTACCAATACTGAGTTATATGTTAACATTGTTTACCAATGCTGAGTTATATATTAACATTGTTTAACAATACTGAGTTATATATTAACATTGTTTACCACTACTGAGTTATCTATTAACATTGTTTACCAATACTGAGTTATCTATTAACATTGTTTACCAATACTAAGTTATATATTAACATTGTTTACCAATACTGAGTTATATATTAACATTGTTTACCAATACTGAGTTATCTATTAACATTGTTTACCAATACTAAGTTATATATTAACATTGTTTACCAATACTGAGTTATATATTAACATTGTTTACCACTACTGAGTTATCTATTAACATTGTTTACCAATACTGAGTTATCTATTAACATTGTTTACCAATACTGAGTTATATTAACATTGTTTACCAATACTGAGTTATATATTAACATTGTTTACCAATACTGAGTTATATATTAACATTGTTTACCAATACTGAGTTATCTATTAACATTGTTTACCAATACTGAGTTATATATTAACATCGTTTACCAATACTGAGTTATTTATTAACATTGTTTACCAATACTGAGTTATGTATACCATTGATTACCAATACTGAGTTATATATAACATTGTTTACCAATACTGAGTTATCTATTAACATTGTTTTACCAATGCTGAGTTATATATTAACATTGTTTACCAATACTGAGTTATATATTAACATTGTTTACAAATACTGATTTATCTATTAACATTGTTTACCAATACTGAGTTATCTTTTAACATTGTTTACCAATACGAAGTTATATATTAACATTGTTTACCAATACTGGTATATATATGAACATTTTTGCCACTACTGAGTTATCTATTAACATTGTTTACCAATACTGAGTTATCTATTAACATTGTTTTACCAATGCTGGGTTATATATTAACATTGTTTACCAATACTGAGTTATATATTAACATTGTTTACAAATACTGATTTATCTATTAACATTGTTTACCAATACTGAGTTATCTTTTAACATTGTTTACCAATACGAAGTTATATATTAACATTGTTTACCAATACTGAGTTATATATTAACATTGTTTGCCACTACTGAGTTATCTATTAACATTGTTTACCAATACTGAGTTATCTATTAACATTGTTTACCAATACTGAGTTATATATTAACATTGTTTACCAATACTGAGTTATATATTAACATTGTTTACCAATACTGAGTTATATATTAACATTGTTTACCACTACTGAGTTATCTATTAACATTGTTTACCAATACTGAGTTATCTTTTAACATTGTTTACCAATACTGAGTTATATGTTAACATTGTTTACCAATACTGAGTTATATATTAACATTGTTTACCAATACTCAGTTATATATTAACATTGTTTACCAATATTGAGTTATCTATTAGCATGGTTTACCAATACTGAGTTATATATTAACATTGTTTACCAATACTGAGTTATATATTAACATTCTTTACCAATACTGAGTTATCTATTAACATTGTTTTACCAATGCTGAGTTATATATTAACATTGTTTACCAATGCTGAGTTATATATTAACATTGTTTACCAATACTGAGTTATCTATTAAGATTGTTTACCAATACTGAGTTATCTATTAACATTGTTTACCAATACTAAGTTATATATTAACATTGTTTACCAATACTGAGTTATATATTAACATTGTTTACCAATACTGAGTTATATATTAACATTGTTTACCAATACTGAGTTATCTATTAACATGGTTTACCAATACTGAGTTATATATTAACATTGTTTACCAATACTGAGTTATATATTAACATTGTTTACCAATACTGAGTTATATATAACATTGTTTACCAATACTGAGTTATCTATTAACATTGTTTTACCAATGCTGAGTTATATATTAACATTGTTTACCAATGCTGAGTTATATATTAACATTGTTTACCAATACTGAGTTATCTATTAAGATTGTTTACCAATACTGAGTTATCTAATAACATTGTTTACCAATACTAAGTTATATATTAACATTGTTTACCAATACTGAGTTATATATTATCATTGTTTACCACTACTGAGTTATCTATTAAGATTGTTTACCAATACTGAGTTATCTATTAACATTGTTTACCAATACTGAGTTATATGTTAACATTGTTTACCAATGCTGAGTTATATATTAACATTGTTTTCCAATACTGAGTTATATATTAACATTGTTTACCAATACTGAGTTATCTATTAACATTGTTTACCAATACTGAGTTATATATTAACATTGTTTACCAATACCGAGTTATATATTAACATTGTTTACCAATACTGAGTTATATATTAACATTGTTTACCAATACTGAGTTATATATTAACATTGTTTACCAATACTGAGTTATATATTAACATTGTTTACCAATCCTGAGTTATCTATTAACATTGTTTACCAATACTGAGTTATATATTAACATTGTTTACCAATACTGAGTTATATATTAACATTGTTTACCAATACTGAGTTATATGTTAACATTGTTTACCAATGCTGAGTTATATATTAACATTGTTTAACAATACTGAGTTATATATTAACATTGTTTACCACTACTGAGTTATCTATTAACATTGTTTACCAATACTGAGTTATCTATTAACATTGTTTACCAATACTAAGTTATATATTAACATTGTTTACCAATACTGAGTTATATATTATCATTGTTTACCACTACTGAGTTATCTATTAACATTGTTTACCAATACTGAGTTATCTATTTACATTGTTTACCAATACTGAGTTATATGTTAACATTGTTTACCAATGCTGAGTTATATATTAACATTGTTTTCCAATACTGAGTTATATATTAACATTGTTTACCAATACTGAGTTATCTATTAACATTGTTTACCAATACTGAGTTATATATTAACATTGTTTACCAATACTGAGTTATATATTGACATTGTTTACCAATACTGAGTTATATATTAACATTGTTTACCAATACTGAGTTATATATTAACATTGTTTACCAATACTGAGTTATATATTAACATTGTTTACCAATGCTGAGTTATCTATTAACATTGTTTACCAATACTGAGTTATATATTAACATTGTTTACCAATACTGAGTTATATATTAACATTGTTTACCAATACTGAGTTATATGTTAACATTGTTTACCAATGCTGAGTTATATATTAACATTGTTTACCAATACTGAGTTATATATTAACATTGTTTACCACTACTGAGTTATCTATTAACATTGTTTACCAATACTGAGTTATATATTAACATTGTCTACCAATGCTGAGTTATCTATTAACATTGTTTACCAATACTGAGTTATATATTAACATTGTTTACCAATACTGAGTTATATGTTAACATTGTTTACCAATGCTGAGTTATATATTAACATTGTTTACCAATACTGAGTTATATATTAACATTGTTTACCACTACTGAGTTATCTATTAACATTGTTTACCAATACTGAGTTATATATTAACATTGTCTACCAATGCTGAGTTATCTATTAACATTGTTTACCAATACTGAGTTATATATTAACATTGTTTACCAATACTGAGTTATATATTATCATTGTTTACCAATACTAAGTTATATATTAACATTGTTTACCAATGCTGAGTTATATATTAACATTGTTTACCAATGCTGAGTTATATATTAACATTGTTTACTAATACTGAGTTATCTATTAAGATTGTTTACCAATACTGAGTTATCTAATAACATTGTTTACCAATACTAAGTTATATATTAACATTGTTTACCAATACTGAGTTATATATTATCATTGTTTACCACTACTGAGTTATCTATTAACATTGTTTACCAATACTGAGTTATCTATTAACATTGTTTACCAATACTGAGTTATATGTTAACATTGTTTACCAATGCTGAGTTATATATTAACATTGTTTTCCAATACTGAGTTATATATTAACATTGTTTACCAATGCTGAGTTATCTATTAACATTGTTTACCAATACTGAGTTATATATTAACATTGTTTACCAATACTGAGTTATATATTAACATTGTTTACCAATACTGAGTTATATATTAACATTGTTTACCAATACTGAGTTATATATTAACATTGTTTACCAATACTGAGTTATATATTAACATTGTTTACCAATACTGAGTTATCTATTAACATTGTTTACCAATATTGAGTTATATATTAAGATTGTTTACCAATACTGAGTTATATATTAACATTGTTTACCAATACTGAGTTATATGTTAACATTGTTTACCAATGCTGAGTTATATATTAACATTGTTTACCAATACTGAGTTATATATTAACATTGTTTACCACTACTGAGTTATCTATTAACATTGTTTACCAATACTGAGTTATATATTAACATTGTCTACCAATGCTGAGTTATCTATTAACATTGTTTACCAATACTGAGTTATATATTAACATTGTTTACCAATACTGAGTTATATGTTAACATTGTTTACCAATGCTCAGTTATATATTAACATTGTTTACCAATACTGAGTTATATATTAACATTGTTTACCACTACTGAGTTATCTATTAACATTGTTTACCAATACTGAGTTATATATTAACATTGTCTACCAATGCTGAGTTATCTATTAACATTGTTTACCAATACTGAGTTATATATTAACATTGTTTACCAATACTGAGTTATATATTATCATTGTTTACCAATACTGAGTTATATATTAACATTGTTTACCAATGCTGAGTTATATATTAACATTGTTTACCAATGCTGAGTTATATATTAACATTGTTTACTAATACTGAGTTATCTATTAAGATTGTTTACCAATACTGAGTTATCTAATAACATTGTTTACCAATACTAAGTTATATATTAACATTGTTTACCAATACTGAGTTATATATTATCATTGTTTACCACTACTGAGTTATCTATTAACATTGTTTACCAATACTGAGTTATCTATTAACATTGTTTACCAATACTGAGTTATATGTTAACATTGTTTACCAATGCTGAGTTATATATTAACATTGTTTTCCAATACTGAGTTATATATTAACATTGTTTACCAATACTGAGTTATCTATTAACATTGTTTACCAATGCTGAGTTATATATTAACATTGTTTACCAATACTGAGTTATATATTAACATTGTTTACCAATACTGAGTTATATATTAACATTGTTTACCAATACTGAGTTATATATTAACATTGTTTACCAATACTGAGTTATATATTAACATTGTTTACCAATCCTGAGTTATCTATTAACATTGTTTACCAATACTGAGTTATATATTAACATTGTTTACCAATACTGAGTTATATATTAACATTGTTTACCAATACTGAGTTATATGTTAACATTGTTTACCAATACTGAGTTATATATTAACATTGTTTACCAATACTGAGTTATATATTAACATTGTTTACCACTACTGAGTTATCTATTAACATTGTTTACCAATACTGAGTTATCTATTAACATTGTTTACCAATACTAAGTTATATATTAACATTGTTTACCAATACTGAGTTATATATTATCATTGTTTACCACTACTGAGTTATCTATTAACATTGTTTACCAATACTGAGTTATCTATTAACATTGTTTACCAATACTGAGTTATATGTTAACATTGTTTACCAATGCTGAGTTATATATTAACATTGTTTTCCAATACTGAGTTATATATTAACATTGTTTACCAATACTGAGTTATCTATTAACATTGTTTACCAATACTGAGTTATATATTAACATTGTTTACCAATACTGAGTTATATATTAACATTGTTTACCAATACTGAGTTATATATTAACATTGTTTACCAATACTGAGTTATATATTAACATTGTTTACCAATACTGAGTTATATATTAACATTGTTTACCAATACTGAGTTATCTATTAACAGTGTTTACCAATACTGAGTTATATATTAACATTGTTTACCAATACTGAGTTATATATTAACATTGTTTACCAATACTGAGTTATATGTTAACATTGTTTACAAATGCTGAGTTATATATTAACATTGTTTACCAATACTGAGTTATATATTAACATTGTTTACCACTACTGAGTTATCTATTAACCTTGTTTACCAATACTGAGTTATCTATTAACATTGTTTACCAATACTGAGTTATATATTAACAGTGTTTACCAATACTGAGTTATATATTAACATTGTTTACCAATACTGAGTTATATATAACATTGTTTACCAATACTGAGTTATATATTAACATTGTTTACCAATACTGAGTTATCTATTAACATTGTTTACCAATACTGAGTTATATATTAACATTGTTTACCAATACTGAGTTATATATTAACATTGTTTACCAATACTGAGTTATATATTAACATTGTTTACCAATACTGAGTTATATATTAACATTGTTTACCAATACTGAGTTATATATTAACATTGTTTACCAATACTGAGTTATCTATTAACAGTGTTTACCAATACTGAGTTATATATTAACATTGTTTACCAATACTGAGTTATATATTAACATTGTTTACCAATACTGAGTTATATGTTAACATTGTTTACCAATGCTGAGTTATATATTAACATTGTTTACCAATACTGAGTTATATATTAACATTGTTTACCACTACTGAGTTATCTATTAACATTGTTTACCAATACTGAGTTATCTATTAACATTGTTTACCAATACTGAGTTATATATTAACAGTGTTTACCAATACTGAGTTATATATTAACATTGTTTACCAATACTGAGTTATATATAACATTGTTTACCAATACTGAGTTATATATTAACATTGTTTACCAATACTGAGTTATCTATTAACATTGTTTACCAATACTGAGTTATCTATTAACATTGTTTACCAATACTGAGTTATATATTAACATTGTTTACCAATACTGAGTTATCTATTAACATTGTTTACCAATACTAAGTTATATATTAACATTGTTTACCAATACTGAGTTATATATTAACATTGTTTACCACTACTGAGTTATCTATTAACATTGTTTACCAATACTGAGTTATCTATTAACATTGTTTACCAATACTGAGTTATATATTAACATTGTTTACCAATACTGAGTGATATATTAACGTTGTTTACCAATACTGAGTTATATATTAACATTGTTTACCAATACTGAGTTATCTATTAACATTGTTTACCAATACTGAGTTATATATTAACATCGTTTACCAATACTGAGTTAGTTATTAACATTGTTTACCAATACTGAGTTATGTATAACATTGATTACCAATACTGAGTTATATATAACATTGTTTACCAATACTGAGTTATCTATTAACATTGTTTTACCAATGCTGAGTTATATATTAACATTGTTTACCAATACTGAGTTATATATTAACATTGTTTACAAATACTGATTTATCTATTAACATTGTTTACCAATACTGAGTTATCTTTTAACACTGTTTACCAATACGAAGTTATATATTAACATTGTTTACCAATACTGAGTTATATATGAACATTTTTGCCACTACTGAGTTATCTATTAACATTGTTTACCAATACTGAGTTATCTATTAACATTGTTTTACCAATGCTGGGTTATATATTAACATTGTTTACCAATACTGAGTTATATATTAACATTGTTTACAAATACTGATTTATCTATTAACATTGTTTACCAATACTGAGTTATCTTTTAACATTGTTTACCAATACGAAGTTATATATTAACATTGTTTACCAATACTGAGTTATATATTAACATTGTTTGCCACTACTGAGTTATCTATTAACATTGTTTACCAATACTGAGTTATCTATTAACATTGTTTACCAATACTGAGTTATATATTAACATTGTTTACCAATACTGAGTTATATATTAACATTGTTTACCAATACTGAGTTATATATTAACATTGTTTACCACTACTGAGTTATCTATTAACATTGTTTACCAATACTGAGTTATCTATTAACATTGTTTACCAATACTGAGTTATATGTTAACATTGTTTACCAATACTGAGTTATATATTAACATTGTTTACCAATACTCAGTTATATATTAACATTGTTTACCAATACTGAGTTATCTATTAGCATGGTTTACCAATACTGAGTTATATATTAACATTGTTTACCAATACTGAGTTATATATTAACATTCTTTACCAATACTGAGTTATCTATTAACATTGTTTTTACCAATGCTGAGTTATATATTAACATTGTTTACCAATGCTGAGTCATATATTAACATTGTTTACCAATACTGAGTTATCTATTAAGATTGTTTACCAATACTGAGTTATCTATTAACATTGTTTACCAATACTAAGTTATATATTAACATTGTTTACCAATACTGAGTTATATATAACATTGTTTACCAATACTGAGTTATCTATTAACATTGTTTTACCAATGCTGAGTTATATATTAACATTGTTTACCAATGCTGAGTTATATATTAACATTGTTTACCAATACTGAGTTATCTATTAAGATTGTTTACCAATACTGAGTTATCTAATAACATTGTTTACCAATACTAAGTTATCTAATAACATTGTTTACCAATACTAAGTTATATATTAACATTGTTTACCAATACTGAGTTATATATTATCATTGTTTACCACTACTGAGTTATCTATTAACATTGTTTACCAATACTGAGTTATATGTTAACATTGTTTACCAATGCTGAGTTATATATTAACATTGTTTTCCAATACTGAGTTATATATTAACATTGTTTTCCAATACTGAGTTATATATTAACATAGTTTACCAATACTGAGTTATCTATTAACATTGTTTACCAATACTGAGTTATATATTAACATTGTTTACCAATACTGAGTTATATATTAACATTGTTTACCAATACTGAGTTATATATTAACATTGTTTACCAATACTGAGTTATATATTAACATTGTTTACCAATACTGAGTTATATATTAACATTGTTTACCAATCCTGAGTTATATATTAACATTGTTTACCAATACTGAGTTATATATTAACATTGTTTACCAATACTGAGTTATATGTTAACATTGTTTACCAATGCTGAGTTATATATTAACATTGTTTACCAATACTGAGTTATATATTAACATTGTTTACCACTACTGAGTTATCTATTAACATTGTTTACCAATACTGAGTTATCTATTAACATTGTTTACCAATACTAAGTTATATATTAACATTGTTTACCAATACTGAGTTATATATTATCATTGTTTACCACTACTGAGTTATCTATTATCATTGTTTACCACTACTGAGTTATCTATTAACATTGTTTACCAATACTGAGTTATCTATTTACATTGTTTACCAATACTGAGTTATATGTTAACATTGTTTACCAATGCTGAGTTATATATTAACATTGTTTTCCAATACTGAGTTATATATTAACATTGTTTACCAATACTGAGTTATCTATTAACATTGTTTACCAATACTGAGTTATATATTAACATTGTTTACCAATACTGAGTTATATATTAACATTGTTTACCAATACTGAGTTATATATTAACATTGTTTACCAATACTGAGTTATATATTAACATTGTTTACCAATACTGAGTTATATATTAACATTGTTTACCAATGCTGAGTTATCTATTAACATTGTTTACCAATACTGAGTTATATATTAACATTGTTTACCAATACTGAGTTATATATTAACATTGTTTACCAATACTGAGTTATATGTTAACATTGTTTACCAATGCTGAGTTATATATTAACATTGTTTACCAATACTGAGTAATATATTAACATTGTTTACCACTACTGAGTTATCTATTAACATTGTTTACCAATACTAAGTTATATATTAACATTGTTTACCAATACTGAGTTATATATTATCATTGTTTACCACTACTGAGTTATCTATTAACATTGTTTACCAATACTGAGTTATATGTTAACATTGTTTACCAATGCTGAGTTATATATTAACATTGTTTTCCAATACTGAGTTATATATTAACATTGTTTTCCAATACTGAGTTATATATTAACATAGTTTACCAATACTGAGTTATCTATTAACATTGTTTACCAATACTGAGTTATATATTAACATTGTTTACCAATACTGAGTTATATATTAACATTGTTTACCAATACTGAGTTATATATTAACATTGTTTACCAATACTGAGTTATATATTAACATTGTTTACCAATACTGAGTTATATGTTAACATTGTTTACCAATGCTGAGTTATATATTAACATTGTTTACCAATACTGAGTTATATATTAACATTGTTTACCACTACTGAGTTATCTATTAACATTGTTTACCAATACTGAGTTATCTATTAACATTGTTTACCAATACTAAGTTATATATTAACATTGTTTACCAATACTGAGTTATATATTATCATTGTTTACCACTACTGAGTTATCTATTATCATTGTTTACCACTACTGAGTTATCTATTAACATTGTTTACCAATACTGAGTTATCTATTTACATTGTTTACCAATACTGAGTTATATGTTAACATTGTTTACCAATGCTGAGTTATATATTAACATTGTTTTCCAATACTGAGTTATATATTAACATTGTTTACCAATACTGAGTTATCTATTAACATTGTTTACCAATACTGAGTTATATATTAACATTGTTTACCAATACTGAGTTATATATTAACATTGTTTACCAATACTGAGTTATATATTAACATTGTTTACCAATACTGAGTTATATATTAACATTGTTTACCAATACTGAGTTATATATTAACATTGTTTACCAATGCTGAGTTATCTATTAACATTGTTTACCAATACTGAGTTATATATTAACATTGTTTACCAATACTGAGTTATATATTAACATTGTTTACCAATACTGAGTTATATGTTAACATTGTTTACCAATGCTGAGTTATATATTAACATTGTTTACCAATACTGAGTAATATATTAACATTGTTTACCACTACTGAGTTATCTATTAACATTGTTTACCAATACTGAGTTATATATTAACATTGTCTACCAATGCTGAGTTATCTATTAACATTGTTTACCAATACTGAGTTATATATTAACATTGTTTACCAATACTGAGTTATATGTTAACATTGTTTACCAATGCTGAGTTATATATTAACATTGTTTACCAATACTGAGTTATATATTAACATTGTTTACCACTACTGAGTTATCTATTAACATTGTTTACCAATACTGAGTTATATATTAACATTGTCTACCAATGCTGAGTTATCTATTAACATTGTTTACCAATACTGAGTTATATATTAACATTGTTTACCAATACTGAGTTATATATTATCATTGTTTACCAATACTGAGTTATATATTAACATTGTTTACCAATGCTGAGTTATATATTAACATTGTTTACCAATGCTGAGTTATATATTAACATTGTTTACTAATACTGAGTTATCTATTAAGATTGTTTACCAATACTGAGTTATCTAATAACATTGTTTACCAATACTAAGTTATATATTAACATTGTTTACCAATACTGAGTTATATATTATCATTGTTTACCACTACTGAGTTATCTATTAACATTGTTTACCAATACTGAGTTATCTATTAACATTGTTTACCAATACTGAGTTATATGTTAACATTGTTTACCAATGCTGAGTTATATATTAACATTGTTTTCCAATACTGAGTTATATATTAACATTGTTTACCAATGCTGAGTTATCTATTAACATTGTTTACCAATACTGAGTTATATATTAACATTGTTTACCAATACTGAGTTATATATTAACAATGTTTACCAATACTGAGTTATATATTAACATTGTTTACCAATACTGAGTTATATATTAACATTGTTTACCAATACTGAGTTATATATTAACATTGTTTACCAATACTGAGTTATCTATTAACATTGTTTACCAATATTGAGTTATATATTAAGATTGTTTACCAATACTGAGTTATATATTAACATTGTTTACCAATACTGAGTTATATGTTAACATTGTTTACCAATGCTGAGTTATATATTAACATTGTTTACCAATACTGAGTTATATATTAACATTGTTTACCACTACTGAGTTATCTATTAACATTGTTTACCAATACTGAGTTATATATTAACATTGTCTACCAATGCTGAGTTATCTATTAACATTGTTTACCAATACTGAGTTATATATTAACATTGTTTACCAATACTGAGTTATATGTTAACATTGTTTACCAATGCTCAGTTATATATTAACATTGTTTACCAATACTGAGTTATATATTAACATTGTTTACCACTACTGAGTTATCTATTAACATTGTTTACCAATACTGAGTTATATATTAACATTGTCTACCAATGCTGAGTTATCTATTAACATTGTTTACCAATACTGAGTTATATATTAACATTGTTTACCAATACTGATTTATATATTATCATTGTTTACCAATACTGAGTTATATATTAACATTGTTTACCAATGCTGAGTTATATATTAACATTGTTTACCAATGCTGAGTTATATATTAACATTGTTTACTAATACTGAGTTATCTATTAAGATTGTTTACCAATACTGAGTTATCTAATAACATTGTTTACCAATACTAAGTTATATATTAACATTGTTTACCAATACTGAGTTATATATTATCATTGTTTACCACTACTGAGTTATCTATTAACATTGTTTACCAATACTGAGTTATCTATTAACATTGTTTACCAATACTGAGTTATATGTTAACATTGTTTACCAATGCTGAGTTATATATTAACATTGTTTTCCAATACTGAGTTATATATTAACATTGTTTACCAATACTGAGTTATCTATTAACATTGTTTACCAATACTGAGTTATATATTAACATTGTTTACCAATACTGAGTTATATATTAACATTGTTTACCAATACTGAGTTATATATTAACATTGTTTACCAATACTGAGTTATATATTAACATTGTTTACCAATACTGAGTTATATATTAACATTGTTTACCAATCCTGAGTTATCTATTAACATTGTTTACCAATACTGAGTTATATATTAACATTGTTTACCAATACTGAGTTATATATTAACATTGTTTACCAATACTGAGTTATATGTTAACATTGTTTACCAATACTGAGTTATATATTAACATTGTTTACCAATACTGAGTTATATATTAACATTGTTTACCACTACTGAGTTATCTATTAACATTGTTTACCAATACTGAGTTATCTATTAACATTGTTTACCAATACTAAGTTATATATTAACATTGTTTACCAATACTGAGTTATATATTATCATTGTTTACCACTACTGAGTTATCTATTAACATTGTTTACCAATACTGAGTTATCTATTAACATTGTTTACCAATACTGAGTTATATGTTAACATTGTTTACCAATGCTGAGTTATATATTAACATTGTTTTCCAATACTGAGTTATATATTAACATTGTTTACCAATACTGAGTTATCTATTAACATTGTTTACCAATACTGAGTTATATATTAACATTGTTTACCAATACTGAGTTATATATTAACATTGTTTACCAATACTGAGTTATATATTAACATTGTTTACCAATACTGAGTTATATATTAACATTGTTTACCAATACTGAGTTATATATTAACATTGTTTACCAATACTGAGTTATCTATTAACAGTGTTTACCAATACTGAGTTATATATTAACATTGTTTACCAATACTGAGTTATATATTAACATTGTTTACCAATACTGAGTTATATGTTAACATTGTTTACCAATGCTGAGTTATATATTAACATTGTTTACCAATACTGAGTTATATATTAACATTGTTTACCACTACTGAGTTATCTATTAACATTGTTTACCAATACTGAGTTATCTATTAACATTGTTTACCAATACTGAGTTATATATTAACAGTGTTTACCAATACTGAGTTATATATTAACATTGTTTACCAATACTGAGTTATATATTAACATTGTTTACCAATACTGAGTTATATATTATCATTGTTTACCAATACTGAGTTATTTATTAACATTGTTTACCAATACTGAGTTATCTATTAACATTGTTTACCAATACTGAGTTATATATTAACATTGTTTACCAGTACTGAGTTATATATTAACATTGTTTACTAATACTGAGTTATCTATTAACATTGTTTACCAATACTGAGTTATATATTAACATTGTCTACCAATGCTGAGTTATCTATTAACATTGTTTACCAATACTGAGTTATATATTAACATTGTTTACCATAACTTAGTTATATGTTAACATTGTTTACCAATGCTCAGTTATATATTAACATTGTTTACCAATACTGAGTTATATATTAACATTGTTTACCACTACTGAGTTATCTATTAACATTGTTTACCAATACTGAGTTATATATTAACATTGTCTACCAATGCTGAGTTATCTATTAACATTGTTTACCAATACTGAGTTATATATTAACATTGTTTACCAATACTGAGTTATATATTATCATTGTTTACCAATACTGAGTTATATATTAACATTGTTTACCAATGCTGAGTTATATATTAACATTGTTTACCAATGCTGAGTTATATATTAACATTGTTTACTAATACTGAGTTATCTATTAAGATTGTTTACCAATACTGAGTTATCTAATAACATTGTTTACCAATACTAAGTTATATATTAACATTGTTTACCAATACTGAGTTATATATTATCATTGTTTACCACTACTGAGTTATCTATTAACATTGTTTACCAATACTGAGTTATCTATTAACATTGTTTACCAATACTGAGTTATATGTTAACATTGTTTACCAATGCTGAGTTATATATTAACATTGTTTTCCAATACTGAGTTATATATTAACATTGTTTACCAATACTGAGTTATCTATTAACATTGTTTACCAATATTGAGTTATATATTAACATTGTTTACCAATACTGAGTTATATATTAACATTGTTTACCAATACTGAGTTATATATTAACATTGTTTACCAATACTGAGTTATATATTAACATTGTTTACCAATACTGAGTTATATATTAACATTGTTTACCAATCCTGAGTTATCTATTAACATTGTTTACCAATACTGAGTTATATATTAACATTGTTTACCAATACTGAGTTATATATTAACATTGTTTACCAATACTGAGTTATATGTTAACATTGTTTACCAATACTGAGTTATATATTAACATTGTTTACCAATACTGAGTTATATATTAACATTGTTTACCACTACTGAGTTATCTATTAACATTGTTTACCAATACTGAGTTATCTATTAACATTGTTTACCAATACTAAGTTATATATTAACATTGTTTACCAATACTGAGTTATATATTATCATTGTTTACCACTACTGAGTTATCTATTGACATTGTTTACCAATACTGAGTTATCTATTAACATTGTTTACCAATACTGAGTTATATGTTAACATTGTTTACCAATGCTGAGTTATATATTAACATTGTTTTCCAATACTGAGTTATATATTAACATTGTTTACCAATACTGAGTTATCTATTAACATTTTTTACCAATACTGAGTTATATATTAACATTGTTTACCAATACTGAGTTATATATTAACATTGTTTACCAATACTGAGTTATATATTAACATTGTTTACCAATACTGAGTTATATATTAACATTGTTTACCAATACTGAGTTATATATTAACATTGTTTACCAATACTGAGTTATCTATTAACAGTGTTTACCAATACTGAGTTATATATTAACATTGTTTACCAATACTGAGTTATATATTAACATTGTTTACCAATACTGAGTTATATGTTAACATTGTTTACCAATGCTGAGTTATATATTAACATTGTTTACCAATACTGAGTTATATATTAACATTGTTTACCACTACTGAGTTATCTATTAACATTGTTTACCAATACTGAGTTATCTATTAACATTGTTTACCAATACTGAGTTATATATTAACAGTGTTTACCAATACTGAGTTATATATTAACATTGTTTACCAATACTGAGTTATATATTAACATTGTTTACCAATACTGAGTTATATATTATCATTGTTTACCAATACTGAGTTATTTATTAACATTGTTTACCAATACTGAGTTATCTATTAACATTGTTTACCAATACTGAGTTATATATTAACATTGTTTACCAGTACTGAGTTATATATTAACATTGTTTACTAATACTGAGTTATCTATTAACATTGTTTACCAATACTGAGTTATATATTAACATTGTCTACCAATGCTGAGTTATCTATTAACATTGTTTACCAATACTGAGTTATATATTAACATTGTTTACCATAACTGAGTTATATGTTATCATTGTTTACCAATACTGAGTTATATATTAACATTGTTTACCAATACTGAGTTATATATTAACATTGTTTACCAATACTGAGTTATATATTAACATTGTTTACCGCTACTGAGTTATCTATTAACATTGTTTACCAATACTGAGTTATATATTAACATTGTTTACCAATACTGAGTTATATATTAACATTGGTCAAATAGCCCAGAAATCCTGTCCTGCTAATCTTCCAGCAAATGGAAGAAGCACTGTGTACTTTTTTTATTTAAAGCTTTCGTGAGCAGTAATTCATATTATTAGCTCTCTCCGTAAAGTCACGTTAAAGGGAAACAATAAAATCATACAAATATATAAAACAATATATATATTTTATTACTTTATTGTTTCCCATCACTGTGTACTTGTGAACGCAGTCGTATTTGTTTTGTGTGTATGGGCGAACTTCTTTCGCACAATACGTAGCCAACCGTGTTAACCGGAGGTGCGGGTTGGGGCAAGGATGATAACAACTAACTAACTAACTAACACACAGAGCACTTCTAACCAAGTTAAGTTTTCAATCTAGATGTAAGAAGTGAATATAGCTCCAGTATCTATACTCTTTGGTTCTTTTGGGTAAAGTCACGTAGGTGAAAATAAAATAACAAAAAATCACGACGTTTCGGCCACAACACAAGCAGCCTTCATCAGGTGAAGGGACGAGACTGTCTGGAGGACAGCGCTGGAGTGGAAGAAGCCACGCTTAGATCACGACCTTTAAGCTGTGTGAGAAGAAAAAGACCACGCGCCTTGATAAAGGAATTAGCATATAATTTAGCATTGAAATGGCTCATTGAAATAGCTAAGTTAAATTATACACATCCGCAGAGGCACCCCTTGACAAAGGAATTAGCATAGAATTTAGCATTGAAATAGCTGAGTGATGTTCTGTTTGAGAGGAGACCTGATGGCTCATTGGGGCATTCTGTCTACAGGAAACCCACCCACACAGATTCCTACTTGAAACCTGATTCCCACCACCACCCAGCCCAAAAGAATTCTCTCATCAAAACTTTATACCATAGGCCTCATTGCATTTCGGACCAACACCACCTGACCAGTGAATTAAAACATGTACACCTGGCCCTCAAAAGGAATGGTTACTCTGACCGTACCATCCGCCAAGCTGTTTCTCCCTCCATACAGAAACAACCACTTGATACTCTGGTCAAAACCATCACACTACCATATATAGCAGGCGTTACTAAAAAGATTTCCAAAATTCTAAACAAACACAAGATCCAGGTCCGGTTCAATACAGTACACAAAATGAAGGATGTCATTTCTGACTTACAGTACCCCGGGGTTTACAAATTGAGTTGTACCTGCGGTGATTGCTATATCGGGGAGACAAAGCGACATGTTTCTGACCGAATTCCCGAGCACAAATCAGATTTGAAATACGGCAAAACGAATTCTTCTGCCGTGGCTGATCACTGTTACAACGCTGTGGGTGATCACGATATAATTTTCTCCGATACCAAGGTTCTTTGCAAACCCATGGGTTTTTATCAGAGATTTGTTCACGATGCAATTCAGATCTACAAAAACAGACACAATTTCAACCGAGAAGATGGTTTCAAATTAAGCAACCATTGGAAAGATGTTCTAAATCGAACTAAACATTAAACTAATTTCAATGGTATAGTATATTTTTCAAGTAGTGGTACCCCAAACTTTCGCAGCTCTTATAAATTCCCTTTTCACACCATCAATAGGTAAACTTCCCCCCCCCCCCACCCCCGCGCCAAACGGCAAGTCCACCGGCACGTACACCACCTCTTTTCTAAAATCGGCCAATCAAATGCTATTTTTTATGCTAATTTCTTTGTCAGGACACCTTGTTTGCTCGCACACAGTTTAAAGGCCCGCGGTCTGAGCGTGGTTGTGCTTCGCTAAATTCTCCTGTTTGATTTGTACTAGGTGCCTCGGTGAATGTATTTGCTCTGACTTTAACATAGCTATTTCTGTGACCAGTTACAAGCTAATCACTCATCTATTTCAATGCTAAATTCTATGCTAATTCCTTTGTCAAGGGGTGTCTCAGCGGATGTGTATACTTTAACTTAGCTATTTCAATGAGCCATTTCAATGCTAAATTATATGCAGATTCCTTTGTCAAGGCGCTTTGTTTCTTCTCACACAGCTTAAAGGTCGTGATCTGAGCGTGGCTTTTTTCACTCCAGCGCTGTCCTCCAGACAGTCTCGTCCCTTCACCTGATGAAGGCCGCTTGTGTTGTGGCCGAAACGTCGTGATTTTTGTTATTTTATTTTTTTACCTACGTGACTTTACCCAATAGAACCAAAGATTATGGATCCTAGCAGTCACGAAAGCTTTAAATCTAGAACTGTGAATCCATTTGCAAGTAAACTCACATTTCAACAATGAGGGTTGAAAGCATTAAGCATTAGCTCTGTCTGCATGTCTGTTCTGTTGTAAAGATGATCCAATATGAACACAATTGTAGCACAACAACTCTGTTGCTATTAGGGACCTAACAATGTTGAAAACTGGCCAACATTGATTAAACGGCCTACTCATGGTCCAGAGCAGAACTCGGTACCACCTAAGGTAGCAAAACTTAAGTCGTACCCATTTATTTGGATGGAAAATGAAAGTAAATTACTTGATAGTCTCACTCATTGCATTTGTTTATCACTGGCCACGTAGAGAAATTGAAACTGCTCAATTTAGGCCACCTCACGTGGTACCGACAAAGGAGACATCTCATGGGCTATGAAAAAATAAGAATAGGTTGTATCCTTTCTGACAATAAAACAGATCTTAAGATTCATTGAAAAGGTTTCTGTTTGGTGTTTGAACATGTAAACACCCGTTTTATTGCCAAAAAAGGATCAAATCTATTCTTATTTTGTCATACTTTGATACCGGCAAAACGGTCTCATTTTGAAGCGTCTCATGGACTATTGGATGGGGAGAAAAAAAACGGAGCTAAAAGTCAGCGCCGACCTCTCCTGTCGTGCCCAGTGACGTCATCACGGGCGAAGTTCACCGCGCGAAGTCAAACGCCGCCTCGTGAGCGCTGCTCGAAACACAAAATCATCGCTCGGTGAACATTTCCGAGGACAAACAAACACATGCCGGGAACCGTGTGAGTTTGTGTTTCTTGTTTCCTCTGCGCAATGTGGGGGAGGGCTTCATCCAGCAGTGGATTGACAAAAGCGCTGTATTCATACTGCACAGGCTACGCTAATGTCACATTTAGGCCCAAGGACCGAACAAACGCGTCTCTCTTTCTCCATCTGTCTCCATTTTCTCTCTCTTTCTCTCTTCACTGCTGGCCTGTAGGTTTGGGCCGAGCGAGTTCCTGCCGGGGATTTGGCTCTTCAGGAGTTGATTCCCCCCGTGGCTTTGTAGGCACGAGGCGACCGCGCGGAGTGTCAAGGGCTCCACCGGGCCCCAAGCCGCTGCCCCAGCACCACCGTAGTAGCCAAACCACCGGTGCTCGGCATGGCCTGTATGAAGGTCTTGCTGGACCTCATGTTGAGCACGGGGTACAACATCGTCCAGGAGAACGGACAGAGGAAGTTCGGACCGCCGCCCGACTGGCAGGGGCCCCCTCCCGCCCGTGGCTGCGAGGTGTTTCTGGGGGGGATCCCGCGCGACCTCTACGAGGATGAGCTGGTGCCCGTGCTGGAGACGGTGGGGAAGCTCTACCAGCTCCGCCTCATGATGGAGCACAGCGGAGAGACCCGCGGCTACGCGTTCGCTACCTACGTGACGCTCGCCCAAGCCACGGATGCCGTCAAGAAACTCGACAAATTCGAGATCCGTCCCAGACGCCGCATTGGAGTCTGCTTCAGCGTGGACAATCGCCGCCTCTTCATTGGGGGGCTGCCAGAGGACAAGAAGCGAGCGGAGGTGATGATGGCGATGAGCGGTGCCACAGAGGGCGTGGTGGACGTCAAGATGAGCGTCTGTCGCCGGGACAAAACCCTCAACCGAGGCTACGCGTTCATCGAGTACGGGAGCCATCGCGCGGCCGCCATGGCCAGGAAGAAGCTCCTTCGAATCAACTTCCGGCCATGGGGCCGGACCATCAAGGTGGGCTGGGCCATCCCGGAGTGGGACACGGTGGCTGCGGCCGCGGCAACGGAAGACGAGGAGATGGAGGCGGCGGTGCCAGACCTGCGGCAGCCGGAGTGCACGGGCACCGGCAAAGCCGCACACAGCCTGTTTGAGGGCTGGGAGGCACGCACGTGCCTGTGGTGGGTACCTCGCCACCTGCGGCCCATGCCCGTGGCTCTCGAGGCGGTGCCGGAGGCGGCCGTGCTGTCGTGGGCGGGGCGGCTGCGGATGCTGTGCCGGACCGCCGGCATCAGCTACCCAATATTCGAGCTGCACGCTTACTCGGGGCCCGGGATGCCCGCGGGCCTCCTCTATAAGGTGTCGATTCTCGGGATGGGAGAAGGCGCCGGCATCTTCCCCGCATTTCTGAGCTCCAGCGAGGAGGGAGCACGGGAGGTGGCGTGTCAGCTCGCCTACAACATCCTCAGCAATGCGAATCCCCCGCCTCCGGCCACGTCCTCTCGTGGAACCTTTGAGCAGGTTACACGAGAGGGCGTGGCCAGAGGCGTGGCTAGGCCCCGCCTCCGGCCACGCCCTCTCGTGGAACCTTGGAGCAGGTTACACGAGAGGGCATGGCCAGAGGCGTGGCTAGGCCCCGCCTCCGGCCACGCCCTCTCGTGGAACCTTGGAGCAGGTTACACGAGAAGGCGTGGCCAGAGGCGTGGCTAGGCCCCGCCTCCGGCCACGCCCTCTCGTGGAACCTTTCGAGCAGGTTATCGGAGTAACTCGGCTAGCCCCACCTGTTGCCTTTGCCCCAGATGTGCCTCCTTCCCTGATTGGTTGTTACCTCTGTGGCCGTGCCGTGAAGCCCTTGCCAGGCCTCAGCAGGTGTCACCCTGTGATGTCAACAGGTGTCACGCTGTGATGTCAGCAGGTGTCACCCTGTGATGTCAGCAGATGTCACCCTGTGATGTCAGCAGGTGTCACCCTGTCATGTCAGCAGGTGTCACCCTGTCATGTCAGCAGGTGTCACCCTGTCATATCAGCAGGTGTCACCCTGTGATGTCAGAAGGTGTTACCCTGTGATGTCAGCAGGTGTCACCCTGTGATGTCAGCAGGTGTCACCCTGTGATGTCAGCAGGTGTCACCCTGTCATTACACTTTAATGAAAACCGACAACAGAATCCTTGAAGAAAAAAACTAATTCAGGTGTTTGACATGTCGACGCCATTTCGTTTTGAAAATGTAGCGGAGAAAAATATATATTGTTCACATCGCATTCTGTTTTGTCAATAATCTCTGTAACGTGCACCTGCTCTGCAAGCATTGCATTAACCCCTATCTGTCTCAATTTAATTCCCAGCATGCAATTCTCCAAGCCTCAGATTTTATAACATATTTCGCACAACTTTAATCCTGGTAAATATATTATTTTCTTTAAAAACACGAGCATTATATTTAGTCTATTGCATGGCTAAAGTCTTCTAAGTAAAAATATAAATTGTATTAAACCAATATTAGATCATCGCTATGATAAATATATTTCTACCCTACAATATACAAATCTACATTGTGCTTACGTTTCAATGCTACTTTTATTAACTTACAAATATAGTGTCTAGGACACATTTTCAAAGAAATATTTTCACGTACCCAGACAATATTTGCACGTGCCCACATAAAAAAAAACTTGCAGACTGCATACGTAGCTACGACAACAGAATCCTTGAAGAAAAAATTCAGGTGTTTGACATGTCAACGCCATTTCGTTTTGAAAATGTAGGGGAGAAAAATATATTTTGTTCACATCGCATTCTGATGTCAAAACATTTGATTCTTTATAAAATTGAAAAACCCTTGAACAACTTTGCTGCACACGGAGATGTCCGTGCACCGCCTCGTTTCCACAGCCTCTATCCCGGTGCCATTTGTATTTCATGCACATACCGCTGTTCAGAGTTTGATGTTTTATTGATTTTCAATTTAGATGTTTTTTTCCTGTAATGTTTTTTTGTTATTTTTTTAGTGGAAATAAAGTCCTGAAAAGTCTCTTCCTCTCTCTCTCTCCACTCTCTCGGCCGAGTCTCTGCCACTTTTGGTTCTGAGTGTCACATGCTTGGGATCCTTCTTTCCCTCCTCTGTGGATTTAATTTGATTTGCTGATTTACACGTCAACATATTTCAGACGTTTTCCTGATCAATACCAACGTTCCCATGGCCAGGCACTTTAGAGTAACTTATTACCTTTTACCACAGCATCATAATATAATTTTCCTGGATCATCGCCTTCATAGCATTGATCAATCACCAATGGTTTACTGGTTCATTTTTGTATTTACTTATGCCACCGTCTTTCCCCGTGGGACCATGTGGCGTGAAGTTGTGTCGCAAATAAACAGAATCTGTTCACATCACGATTTTCCGTACTCGACTGTAAGTTGCCATCCCCGGGGCAATATGCACATTCGTCGACTCGGCGAATCGATTTGATTTCGGGGCCCCGTTGGGTTGCCCCTTTTGTGCTTTTGCGTGAGCCGGATTTCAACGCAATTCTCGATCCGTTGTGGTGCCACGGTCTCGGAGCAACTCCGCCGGCGCCTCGACTCCCCCGTGGCCCCCCACACCGAGCACGCACCTGCAGCGCGCGCACGTGACGTCCTGGCGGGGGATTGCCCGGCACGACGGGTTTTCATCCGAAGGGTCTCTGGGATGAAAGTCCCGCGGTTTCCCGGCGCCAGGAGAATGGCCGACCCTCGCAGAGTGAGTCACATTGTGGTGCCCCTGAGTTGGCTTCAAATTGTTTGGGTGCGCGATGGTTCGCCGGGTCGGCGGCGACGAGTCGCACGTGACGCTCCCAGCCTTCTCGAGCCGCTTGCGGCATCCGTGCGACGCCGGCGAGCGCTGCTACGAGGCGGCGATAGGCAAAGTTCCCTTTCGTCTTCGTCCCTCCGACTCTCACGGCGTCTGCGCGACGCCATGAGCACGGCCGCGAGGTACGTGACGGGGTGTGCGAGCATTTGCGGACTTGGGTAGCGGTAGGCTAGGCTCCGCTCGTAGAATATTCCCTCCGGGCGGTGCGCGGTTTGCGCCACGAATGAAAGTTAGCAGAGAGCATCGGTGTGGTGCGTGTGTGATCCCTGTGCGGAGCGGCTGCGTGCACGGATGCGCGGCGAGAGCGAGGGCGGAGCCGCAGCCGCAGCGCGCAAAACCACCTAGACTGTATGGGCTACCAAAGATTCATAAAATCGGCATCCCATTACGACCCATAGTGCAATTGGCTCTGCCACATATAAATTAGCAAAATATATAACTACACAGATACAGCCCTACATCGGTAGGACATCTTCATTCATAAGAAATTCAGAACATCTTGTGAATGTGATCAAGTTGTGTCGCAAATAAACAGAATCTGTTCACATCACGATTTTCCGTACTCGACTGTAAGTTGCCATCCCCGGGGCAATATGCACATTCGTCGACTCGGCGAATCGATTTGATTTCGGGGCCCCGTTGGGTTGCCCCTTTTGTGCTTTTGCGTGAGCCGGATTTCAACGCAATTCCCGATCCGTTGTGGTGCCACGGTCTCGGAGCAACTCCGCCGGCGCCTCGACTCCCCCGTGGCCCCCCACACCGAGCACGCACCTGCAGCGCGCGCACGTGACGTCCTGGCGGGGGATTGCCCGGCACGACGGGTTTTCATCCGAAGGGTCTCTGGGATGAAAGTCCCGCGGTTTCCCGGCGCCAGGAGAATGGCCGACCCTCGCAGAGTGAGTCACATTGCGGCGCCCCTGAGTTGGCTTCAAATTGTTTGGGTGCGCGATGGTTCGCCGGGTCGGCGGCGACGAGTCGCACGTGACGCTCCCAGCCTTCTCAAGCCGCTTGCGGCATCCGTGCGACGCCGGCGAGCGCTGCTACGAGGCGGCGATAGGCAAAGTTCCCTTTCGTCTTCGTCCCTCCGACTCTCACGGCGTCCGCGCGACGCCATGAGCACGGCCGCGAGGTACGTGACGGGGTGTGCGAGCATTTGCGGACTTGGGTAGCGGTAGGCTAGGCTCCGCTCGTAGAATATTCCCTCCGGGCGGTGCGCGGTTTGCGCCACGAATGAAAGTTAGCAGAGAGCATCGGTGTGGTGCGTGTGTGATCCCTGTGCGGAGCGGCTGCGTGCACGGATGCGCGGCGAGAGCGAGGGCGGAGCCGCAGCCGCAGCGCGCAAAACCACCTAGACTGTATGGGCTACCAAAGATTCATAAAATCGGCATCCCATTACGACCCATAGTGCAATTGGCTCTGCCACATATAAATTAGCAAAATATATAACTACACAGATACAGCCCTACATCGGTAGGACATCTTCATTCATAAGAAATTCAGAACATCTTGTGAATGTGATCAAAGATATTAAACTTAATCCTCGATTTAAAGCTTTCGTGACTGCAATGATTCATCTTCTTTGGTTCTTTCGGTAAAGTCACGTAGAATGAGAATAAAATAATAAATTGATAAAATAAAATAACACAATAATATTCTCACGACGTTTCGGCCACAACACAAGCGGCCTTCATCAGGTGAATGGACGAGACTGTCTGGTAGGACAGCGCTGGAGTGAAAGAGCCACGTTCAGATCACGACCTTTAAGCTGTGTGAGAGGAAACAAAGATTTTAGCATTGAAATATGCTTTAACTTAGCTATTTGAATGCTAAATTCTATGCTAATTCCTTTATCAAGGGGTGCCTCTGCGGATGTGTATGCTTTAACTTTTAACATAGCTATTTCTGTGACCAGTCACAAGCTAATCACTCAGCCATTTCAATGCTAAATTATATGCTAATTCCTTTGTCAAGGCGCTTTGTTTCCTCTCACACAGCTTAAAGGTCGTGATCTGAACGTGGCTCTTTCACTCCAGCGCTGTCCTACCAGACAGTCTCGTCCCTTCACCTGATGAAGGCCGCTTGTGTTGTGGCCGAAACGTCATGAGAATATTATTGTGTTATTTTATTTTATCAATTTATTATTTTATTCTCATTCTACGTGACTTTTCCGAAAGAACCAAAGAAGAAAAAAACTTAATCCTAATGATATTCTGGTAAGTTTTGATGTGATTTCTCTTTTCACTAAGGTTCCAGTAAACGAATCGCTTAAATTACTTGATACACTAGTAAAGAATTCACGTTTACCAAAAGATATTCCGAAACTTGCTGACCATTGTTTAAATAACACTTACCTTTGTCCCCTGCTATAGCAAATTTGTACGTGGAAAACTTTGAAATAAGAGCACTTGCCTCGAGCACATTAAAACCATCTTTTTGGTTTAGATATGTGGATGACACTTTGGTTGTCTGGCCACATGGTAAAGATACACTTAATGATTTTCTAAATCATCTCAATGCACAAAACCCGGCCATCCAGTTCACCATGGAAATGGAGGTGAATAACACACTCCCGTTCCTAGATATTTTCCTTGGACATGGCCTAAACGGTAAAATAACACACAGCGTTTACAGAAAGCAAACGCACACTGATGCCTATCTGAATGCAGATTCGCATCACCATCCAGCTCAGAAATCCTGTCTTATCAAGACGCTCATACATCAGGCTAAAACAGTGTCAGATGGTGAAAGTCTAGTGAGAGAGATCAAACACGTTAAAGACGCACTACGACAGAATGGCTACAATAATGCTCAAATTAACAGCACTGAATGCCAAATCACGATCGCAAAGCAATACTGCTGAAAGCGATCAGATTGTAAAAACAATAAAAAAATCCATATATCTCAGGAGTAACTCACAAATTAGCTCGTGTTTTGCAAAAGCAAAACATTACAGTAAGATTTGGTATAGTACACAAAATAAAAAAAACTAGTATCTTGGACTAAAGACGCATTACCTAAATTATCAACAGAAGGTGTATATCGGATTAATTGTTTATGTGGCAGATGCTATATTAGACAGACGGGACGTAAGATCAGCATAAGACTAAAAGAACATCAAAGAAATATTAAATTATCTCAAACACAACTGTCGGCAGTGGCAGAACGTGCTTGTGAACAAGGACACTCAATTGATTTTGATAACGTTGAAGTGTTGTGTAAAACGAATTATTAGTGGCAAAGACTAATTAGAAAATCCATTGAAATTGAGAGGAATAGAAATAACTTTAATCGCTCTGACAGCTACAGGCTTAGTGCGGCTTGGAAGCATATTATTAAATAATACATATTACAATTCCTTATTGGGGAAACACATACTAATTAACGGATTACTAACGTAGCATATAATCACAATAACACACATTACAACTAATTACTAATCTACAACTCATTTCTAATAAAAACCATTGACTGATTACCAATTGATTATATAATTACAATACCCCCCCCCCCTCCGCCTCAAATCACTGCACCTGATATGAGTTAAATGATGACGTCACCCTGCTGCTGCTCTATTTAAGACCGGGAGCAAGCGAGGGCTTCACCATTCTGGCGAATTGCCCGATGATGCTGGATGTAATTGCCAGCGAAACGTCGTACTCAAACTGTAAATGTTGTGGATTCACTCTTCAACACACCGGTGGGCTAAAGTAGTGAACTATTTTGTCTTTTGTCAACGTGACACTTTTTTGCTGATTGGCCGTGTCGGGTGGTGGAGGGTTACGACACATTTATAAATAACGCGATCTAACCCAAAAACCTTTATGATGAATATACATTGTATTAAACCTATATTAGATCATAGCTACATTTCTACCCTACAATATACAAATCTACATTGTGCTAATGTTTCAATTCTACTTTTATTAACTCACACACTTACAAATATACTGTCTTGGACACATTTTCAAAGAAATATTTTCATGTACCCAGACAATATTTGCACGTGCCCACATTTAAAAAAAAATTGCAGACTGCATACGTAGCTACGACAATGTAAAGCAGCACACACAGCCATGCATTCAATAGCTTTTTACGTTTCGCGGGTTTCTCTCTAAGTTTATTCGGTTTCTATTTCAGATTATTGGTGTTTTCTCCTAGCGAATGGGCAGTGATGAGTCTATGGGCAGTGCTGATTCTACGGGCACTGCTTAACAGTTCTACGGAATCCGAGCCTCGCTCGCCCCCACGTGATCGCCTATCCGCGCTACGTTTTCTGAAAGCGTCAAGCTAAGGCCTCTGACGCGATCACAGGCACGCGCAGAAGTCACCCGTCCGTGGTAGTGACACGGAACGTCGGACATAAGCGACCTCCTCTTCCACCAGCGCACTAGGAAATAGTTTCGTGTGTAACCTCATCAAGACCCCCTCCCCCAGACACCTACGGAGCTTTCCGCCGGTAAGTGCCGTAGTGAGGCCTGGTCCCCGGGAGTGTCGCCGGTCTCGGCTAGATTGCTCACCCGGCCCAGGGTGGCGATGTTGGCCGCCTGGGGCTCGCTGGGGAGAGAAAGGCGGCCGCGCGCTCAGGCGCTTGGTCACCCCATTGTGCGCCACGCGGCGGCTGCTGCTGCTGGAGACTTAACAGCGGCTCGCCCCCCAAGGGTCTCGTTCCAGGGCTCGTACGGTGGGGGGGGCATCTCTATAGTTTGTCTTTGATGGTGGTGGTGTTGTTGGTGGTGGTGATGTTGGTGATGTTGGTGGTGGTGATGGTGGTGGTGGTGATGTTGGTGATGGTGGTGGTGGTAGTGATGTTGTTGGTGGTAGTGATGTTGGTGGTGATGTTGTTGGTGGTGGTGGTGATGTTGGTGGTGGTAGTGATGTTGGTGGTGATGGTGGTGGTGATGTTGTTGGTGGTGGTGGTGGTGATGATCTTGGTGGTGATGTTGGTGGTGATGGTGGTGGTGGTGATGTTGGTGGTGGTGATGGTGGTGATGGTGGTGGTGATGGTGTTGGTGGTGGTGGTGGTGATGTTGGTGGTGATGGTGGTGGTGGTGATGGTGATGGTGGTGATGGTGGTGGTGATGTTGGTGGTGGTGGTGATGGTGGTGGTGGTGATGGTGGTGGTGGTGGTGGTGATGTTGATGGTGGTGGTGATGATGGTGGTGGTGATGTTGGTGGTGATGGTGATGTTGGTGGTGGTGATGTTGGTGGTGGTGATAGTGGTGGTGATGTTGGTGGTGGTGGGGATATTGGTGGTGATGTTGGTGGTGGTGATGGTGGTGATGTTGGTGGTGGTGGTGTTGGTGGTGGTGGTGATGTTGGTGGTGATGGTGGTGGTGATGTTGGTGGTGATGGTGGTGGTGGGGATGTTGGTGGTGGTGATGTTGGTGGTGGTGATGTTGGTGGTGGTGGGGATGTTGGTGGTGATGTTGGTGGTGGTGGGGATGTTGGTGGTGGTGGGGATGTTGGTGGTGATGTTGGTGGTGATGGTGGTGGTGATGGTGGTGGTGATGTTGGTGGTGATGTTGGTGGTGGTGGGGATGTTACTGGTGGTGATGTTGGTGGTGGTGGTGATGGTGGTGGTGATGTTGGTGGTGATGTTGGTGGTGGTGATGTTGGTGGTGGTGATGGTGATGTTGGTGGTGGTGATGGTGCTGTTGGTGGTGGTGATGTTGGTGATGGTGATGTTTGTGGTGGTGATGTTGGTAGTGGTGGTGATGGTGGTGGTGATGCTGGTGGTGGTGATGGTGGTGGTGATGCTGGTGGTGGTGATGGTCGTGGTGATGCTGGTGGTGGTGATGGTGGTGGTGATGTTGGTGGTGATGGTGGTGGATGGAGCGTTTGCGTGAACTAAATATAAATGACGGTGTCAAAAATCATTACGTGAAAGGATTTGGCCTTTAACAGGTAGCAAAGCGTTCATTTGCAAGGCAATTTTAACAAATTGCACGAACGTGAACGACACAAAAACGTGTCGTAACATGACTGATCAAACATCACGAAAACGTCTGAGACCTGCGCCCAAAACAATTACCGCACTCCCGGTCAAAGTGCGCCGTCTAATCTGGGAAACGGGGGCATTACAGGAGAAATGTAAAATTTAATTTAACAACAACAATAATATTTGGACAAGTTCGGCAGGCCGGATTAAGAAGCCCAACGGGCCGTCCTTTGCCCACGTCTGGCCCAGCTCGTGTAGAGACGGAGCTTCGGGATCGCTTCGTGACGCAGGAGTGAAGTGTAACGTGGCCCTTGCAGTACCGTGAGCGACTAACAAGGGGGTGTACGTACACACACACAGTGTATACACAATAATGTCCACGTTGTTGCTGAGTTCACGCACCCAAGGGAGGGGGCAATGGAAAATGAATCTAAATCAACTTAAATTGCATCCTCGCTCTGTGACGTCACCACTCAGCATGACCTCATCGGCATGAAGTGCCAGCCGGAGGTGTACCTCGCTAGTGACGTCATGTCACCAAGGTATTCACACTCCCAACCCCGTCCACAGCGCTCTTGAGCGTGACGTCACCTCCGCTCGGGTCACTGCCGATATCAATCCAGTGCCAATCCTTATTTGGGCAAAGCTACGCCCAGTGACTGGCGGTTCATTAACATAATGTATCCGTTTAAGCCGTCGAGAGTTTATTGCGACGGGTTCAGCAGCCACGCCCCATCCCTCGACGTATGGCCCGGGCTCATTAACATAATTTATTCAGTTACAGAGCCGCTTATTATGGGAAGGGCGTGTCTTTTGCCCCAGAAGTGACGTCATGTTACCTGCTTACCCCCGTGACGTCGCGAGGTAATAGGAGGCTGCCGATCCGCGCTTGCACTGAAATCCCAGGTGAGAAATTCTCATCGTTGTGGTGGTGGTGGTTGTTGTTGTTTACCAAGGTAGAGCCTCTCTCTCAGGGATGTCAGTTGAGTAGCAGCGAGCATGGGAATCGATGTCCAGGTTGGAACTTTACAACGCAGGGCCTAGCCACGCGGGGCCTTGCCTCCTGCCCTCACCTGATTGCATTCACTTTAATAATCTCGCTTAAGTTTAATTTGTCTTCACCCGGCTCGCCACTTTGTAACTTTGTTTTATTGTCAATATTCACGCAGTTTTTATTTTCGTTCTTTTGTTAGCAGGCCAAGCCCGCTTGAGCTGCTATACCGCTCTTGTTATCAGAAGCGACCTGCCCACAACAACACAAGGTGAGGCTTTGTCAACGTGTGTGAATAGGAATAGGTTTTACCCTTTTAACTGGCACAAAAACTGACACCTTTATAATAAAGGTGTCAGCTTTATAATAAAGGTGTCAGTTTTTGTGCCAGTTAAAAGGGTAAAACCTATTCCTATATCTTGTTTCTGGCAAATGAGGTCTCATAATGTAAATGCTCACCCCAAGCCCTCAGTACTCTGATAGTGCGCTGTTTTTGAGTTGTACGCCTTTTGGCGTCTTCTGGTCCAACACCAGTGGAGACTAAAGGGCTCTAAGAAAAGCCGTCTCGGGTGTGGACCAATCAAATTCAAGGACAGTGCCAATATTATTATCAGAGTTGTCCTTTTTTGTTTGCATTTTGACTGCTTGTGTTGTGGTTATTGCAAACATGATGCCTTGAATAAAGGTGTCAGTTTTTGTGCCAGGTAAAAGGGTAAAACCTATTCCTGAAAATTGATGCTTGCAAGAAAGAAAAAAGCTGAAACAAATCAATTTACCTAAATCGGATGTTTTCACTCAAGGAAATTTAACCTTACCCCACTTCTACCTAAGGTCGATTTTGGCCACTCGGGAAGGGAATAATGACGTGGCGAGCTGAAAATAGTCACGTTCACTTAGAAATTCCAGACAGCGTTAGCTGTGCAAATTTTCACGACGCCAGAGCTCAGCGTT
The DNA here is from genome assembly GCF_048934315.1 of Petromyzon marinus. Lineage (NCBI taxonomy): Eukaryota > Metazoa > Chordata > Hyperoartia > Petromyzontiformes > Petromyzontidae > Petromyzon > Petromyzon marinus. The sequence continues at coordinate 162,320 of NW_027423023.1, forward strand.
GGACAGGTTTTTGCTGCTTCACACAAACAAACAGATGGAATGTTCTGCTTCATATTTTAGATAGCAGTTCTACCCGTTCTTCGCACGGAGGATATGTATTGAACTCGGAGAAGCCAATGGCTTCATCGGCCAGGAGCGAAGCGCCACCTAAAATCTCCCGACACGCTGTTAACAGCTCTAAGCATTGCAGAGCGCTTAACTCAGAGGTGTTGCGGGTTGACGCCAGACACTTCATGGTCATCCCCCCCCCCCCCAAAATACAAAATACATTTTATGTTTTTTTACATTGTGTACAGTATGGAACATACCCACATGCCAAATTTCAAGTGTGTGGCACGTTGGGAAGTATGCTAAACATTTCGAACAGACACGTATCCACACATTTCCCTTTCATATATATAGATAAATCAGCATTTTGCGTCCCCCACTGCCACCGTGTGGCATATTATTACGTGCCAGGGACTCTATGAGAGGACAACAATCCGAGTCCATAATTGGCAATAAGTAACGGCAAAGCAGTTGTAAGTGAGTCACAGAATTTTGCCCAGTTGCATATACAGTACACGACTTCCCTGAAGGCAAACACCTTCAGCGAGCGAAATGCCGATCACACGCGTCGAATAAAAAGCAAGGGACAAGTCATTACTTACTAACAACTCCTTACTAACGACTCCTTACTTACTAACAACTCCTTACTAACAACTCCTTACTTACTAACAACTCCTTACTAACAACTCCTTACTAACAACTCCTTACTTACTAACAACTCCTTTCATTTCATTGCTGGAGGGGTTGCCCCCCTACCTGAAAATCCTGGCTCCACTGAGTGTGTGACAGTGTCAAGTTTGTGTTTGCAGTAAAGTCTATTAACTCTATTGAGCACGGATGTTATATCAAAACAGTAGTTTAGTTTTGTTTTCCTCTGCAACTCTTTGTAAGAATGGAGTCAGGAAGTTAACACAGCACACACGTGCAGCTGAAGTCGGATCTGTTCATCCCAGCATTCAAGGACTTCTGTGCCTGGCTTCACATCTCTTAAGTTGCGATTGAACATTAATGTATGCATTTCTGCCGAACACGAATAGTATTGTTTTAAACACCCTTTGCTATGTCAGCTGAATTTAGCTTTCATAAATATTCATTTTGAAGCCAGACAGCTGAAATTGTGTGCTCGGAGTTTTGGGTGAACATTAATTTTGAAGATACGAAGGCTTCCAGGCATGTTTATAACCATTTGCCCTCTCATTGTGTGCCATAACAGCCTGTATGATGAATTTGGGACACTTTTCCACTATATCATGAATATATGAATAAGTATAGACGTGTAAGTCACGTGTTACTGTGTATATATGCTTTCCTCTGTGCATCGATACTGACGTGTAGATGGTGTGGATATTATTTTTTTCTGTCTGCAGCTGACGCTTCCTCTGATGCTTCCTCTGCAGAATTGGTCTGATGGAGCAAAGGCGCTCGGCGCAGCTCGGTATGATGAGTCAACAATGCGACCGGTGTGCATACAGCACGGATCGTACTGGAGATTTCACACGGCACCAGAGAACTCGCACGGGAGAGAAACCCTTCAAGTGCACAGTGTGTGGGAAGGCGTTTGCACGTTCATCTACTCTTGTAGAACACCAGAGAACACACACGGGAGAGAAACCCTTCAAGTGCAGTGTGTGCGTGAAGGCGTTTGCACAGTCATCTGCTCTTGTAAAACACCAGAGAACACACACAGGAGAGAAACCCTTCATGTGTACTCTGTGTGGGAAGCCGTTTGCAGATTCATCAAATCTTCAAGTACACCAGAGAACACAGAAGCATCAGAAAATCCACAAGGAGTGGAGTCTGAAATCAGCTTGGGAAAGTCAAAGTGCCGCAATGAGCCCATCCCTCATGAAACACGAACCGGACGAAAATCCCAACTTGGACACTTTTAAAGGTATCGAGGTGAAATATGAAGAGGTGATGGTGAAATATGAAGAAGTGATGGTGAAATGCGAAGAGGTGAAGGTAACATGTGAAGGTGAAGATTCAACTCCAAAATGGGACCTTCACAACGTGAAGCAGGAGGAGAATTCTGACTGTGAGGCAGAGCGAGGCAACTCCCAGCAGTTTGTGGAAGTGGAGGTGTGGGTGGACTTGCTCCTAGACAATACAAAATCAAGTGGAGACCCGGTAGATGTGTAAGCCAGAGACGATGTCGCTACAATAGATGCACCTTTGTCACAGGCCTTTAATGACAAGAATGTGAAGTTGAACACTCAATTCCTAGGTTCAACCTGCAGAGTAAGAGCGAGCGGCCCATCTTTGTGGACCTGTGGATTGGGCAGATCTCTGACCAGGAGCCAGAGCCAAGAAGCCTCCAAGCATTCACTATGTTATAATAATTGCATTTACTCGGTGCTTGCTTAACCGCCTCAGCAACTCGGAGTTTTGTATCTCGTCTGAAACACTCGAAAAGCATCCCCAAGTCGCAGCTGCCCCCGTGTGCCACAGGGTGGTGGCCCTGCACCGGCCTGCATTTATTTTTTTCGCCTGAGGATGACCGCTTGTGTTACGATCGAAACGTCGTGATCTATTATTATTTTGTCTACCTACGTGACTTTACTGAAAGAACCAAAGAGTATGTGAACAAGAGGCTGTCAGTAGGGGGCGATGATTGATGTTTCATTTCAGTTTTGTAATTTGTCGCTAATGTTTAGAATTCGCCAGCATGCAATGGCCTACTCGTTTTGAATGACGCAACATTAGTACGGTGTACATACACTGTTAAGCAGACGGTGCGTATTTTTAAAAATAGCTTCTTGTTAATACGATGTAACCTGATGCAGGATATTTCACTGCAGTAATTAAATTTTGTTAATATGCCTGTCAATAATTAAGAATGAATACTTGTCTGATTGTGCGTGTACATGTAACTTTTTGTCTATGAGGGTCAAACATTGATTAAGTGTTCAAATCTAGATTGATTAAGTGATGTTAGGACAAAGTGTGTGTGTGTGTTTGGAAGTAACCTGTACAGAGAACTCAGGTGAGACTCATTGTTCTTGTGATACAGGTCAAAGGGTACTTTTGTGTTTCACGAAGCGTCGGCCTCTGGAGCAACTCATTGTCTTTGAAATAGGGAGCACGCTCGGATCATTCATCAGTTACAAGGCATACCACTTGAAAGTTACACGTATAGGAGGAGGTACATTCTCTACAATACGAATTGTAGTTTTGTCTTACGTGTTCACGTAGATTTTGTATAACTAGGACTAGAAATGCTCCTTGCTGATTGACGTCTGGATGTTCATTACCTATCGCTTGAAGCAAGCCCCACTGCAGTTGAGACGCTGTGCACCAATAAGGGTCCAAGCATTTTAGGGCCTTCGGCCAGGAAAGTCACAACATTTATGGCACACGAAGGACGCATTCACGCAAGCGACCCATGCTCCGTTTTGAAGTTTTGAAATTAAACATCTTTGAATTGTGTTATGTTTTGAATTAGATGATTATTTCTTCATTAAAAGCTTATTTCATTTTACATCTGGAAGACTTAGTTGAAAAGGACATTTCGTGTGAATTTTCTCTCGTCGTTAAGTAGACGGCCTTGCCGGGGGTTCGGTTCGATGCGGACTTCCACCTGTTTGGGATTGCGGGATCGAGATGAGGCGACACGGAGCTGCTGGCCGTCTGCAGATCGATTCCAACGTAATCGAGCGTCTGTCCCTGCGCCTCCGTCATTGGTACAGGGAGTGCGTGTCTCCGTTGTGGAGTTTCTGGATAATGTTTGGAATTACCCCAATTTTGACCGTGACACCAACATGCAATGACCTGTGCGTTGTGAATGACACAACGTTATGTTTTACATCTGCCGTTTAGCAGACTGCGCATATTGTGGGTAATGTTGCTGGGGTAGCCAGGTGTGCCTGTTGAATTTTAACCTTGAACCTCTGCAATAAATAGAGAATGTGCTACCACATTCTTGGTTCTTTCGGTAAAGTCACGTAAATAGAAAACAAAAATAAAGAAAAAAATGCGTTTATTTTTATTATTGAAATCGTCATTTTATTTTTTTCTTCAATGTAACATTTTTTTATTTACGTGACTTGACGGAAAGAAACAAGAACGTTAATTCCTGCAGTCGCGAACGTTTTAAGTCAAAATAGAATGCGCCACCACTCGGCTTGCCTCAATCTGCGTGGAGGCGTGGGGGTGGGGGTCAGCCTGAGAGAGTTTCTCACCGGCGCAGAACTTCCACACAGAGGCTCCACGCAGCTTCGTGCGGAGCGACAGGCCAGGCAGCTCCCACACAGCGTGGTGCAGCTCGTTAACATTTATAGTCTTGCTTCTTTCAGTAAAGTCACGTAGATAGAAAATTTTAAAAAACAAGAAAATTGGAAAATAATAAATTGATGAAAAGATGCCCATTGGTCGACTGAGATGACTGTGCCCCCCACAGTGTACACACACACACAGTGTACACACACACACAGTGTACACACAGTGTACACACACAGTGTACACACACACACAGTGTACACACAGTGTACACACAAAAGTATACACACAGTGTACACACACACAGTGTATACACAATGTCCACGTTGTTGTAGCTGAGCCCACGCACCCAAGGGAGGGAGCAATGAAAATTAATCTAAATCAACTTAAACTCCAATCCCGCTCTGTGACGTCACCACTCAGCATTCCTTCATCGGCGTGAAACGCCAGAGGGAGGTGTACCTCGCTAGTGACGTCATGTCACCAAGGTATTCCACCGCGCTCTTGAGCGTGACGTCACTTCCACTGCCGATTGCGTTCCAGTGCCAATCCTTATTTGGGCAAAGCTACGCCCAGTGACGGCAATTCATTAACATAATGTGTTCGTTAAAGCCGTCGCGAGTTTATTGCGACGGGTTCATTGCCCACGACATTTGGGACGAGTCACATTAACATAATTTATTAATTCTCTAATTTATTCAGTTACGGAGCCGCTCATTGTGGGAGGAGCGTGTCTCGTACCCCGGAAGTGACGTCATGCCACCTGCTACCGCGTGACGTCACGAGGTAACAGGAAGCTATCGCTTCCTGCACTGAAATCCGAGGTGAGAAATTCTCATTGCGATTGTGGTTGTTGTGGTGGTGGTTGTGGTTGTTGTTTACCAAGGTAGAGCCTCTCTCTCTCTCTTAGGGATGTCAATTGAGTAGCAGCGAGCATGGGAATCGATGTCCAGGTTGGAACTTTACAACGCGGGGCCTAGCCACGCGGGGCCTTGCCTCCTGCCCTCGCCTGATTGCGTTTACTTTAATGATCTCTCTTAAGTTTAATTTGTCTTCACCCGGCTCGCCACTTTGTAACTTTGTTTTATTGTCAATATTCACGCAGTTTTTATTTTTTTCACCAGGCCAAGCCCGCTTGAGCTGCTATACCGCTCTTGTTATCAGAAGCGACCTGCCCACAACAACAATAACAACAACAAGGTGGGACTTGATAATTGTTTTTTTTACCCTTTTACCTGGCAACAAAACTGGCACCTTTTTTACAAGGAGTCATGTTTACATTGACCACAATACCTGCGGTCGGAACGCAAACACAAAACAACAACTCTGATAATGTATGTGGCACTGTGGTGCATTGTCTTCTGGTCCAACACCAACGTGAGACGAGGCTCTAAAGTCTAAAGAAAGCTGTCTCGGGTGTGGACCAATCAATTTCAAGGACAGTGCCACATACATTATCAGAGTTGTTGTTTTGTGTTTGCGTTCCGACCGCAGGTATTGTGGTCAATGTAAACATGACTCCTTGTAAAAAAGGTGTCAGTTTTGTTGCCACATAAAAGGATAAAAAACCAATTATCATATTTTGTTACTGGCAAATGAGGTTTCCAATAGTGTAAGGTGGGGCTTGTCAACAGCGTGGTGGTGTTCACTCTAGACATGTGGCGGTGTTCACTCTAGATGCTTGGCGGTGTTCACTCTAGACGCGTGGTGGTGTTCACTCTAGACACGTGGCGGTGTTCACTGTAGACACATGGTGGTGTTCACTCTAGACGCTTGGCGGTGTTCACTCTATACGCGTGGCGGTGTTCACTCTAGACACGTGGCGGTGTTCACTCTAGACGCGTGGCGGTGTTCACTCTAGACGTGTGGTGGTGTTCACTCTAGACGCTTGGCGGTGTTCACTCTAGACGTGTGGTGGTGTTCACTCTAGACGCGTGGCGGTGTTCACTCTAGATGTGTGGTGGTGTTCACTCTAGATGCGTGGCGGTGTTCACTCTAGACACATGGTGGTGTTCACTCTAGACGCTTGGCGGTGTTCACTCTAGACGCGTGGTGGTGTTCACTCTAGACACGTGGCGGTGTTCACTCTAGACACGTGGCGGTGTGCACTCTAGACGCGTGGCGGTGTTCACTCTAGACGCGTGGTGGTGTTCACTCTAGACGCGTGGCGGTGTTCACTCTAGACGCGTAGTGGTGTTCACTCTAGACGCGTGGTGTTCACTCTAGATGCGTGGTGGTGTTCACTCTAGACGTGTGGCGGTGTTCACTCTAGACGCGTAGTGGTGTTCACTCTAGACGTGTGGCGGTGTTCACTCTAGACACGTGGTGGTGTTCACTCTAGACGTGTGGCGGTGTTCACTCTAGACACGTGATGGTGTTCACTCTAGACGCGTGGTGGTGTTCACTCTAGACGCTTGGTGGTGTTCACTCTAGACGCATAGTGGTGTTCACTCTAGACGTGTGGCGGTGTTCACTCTAGACACGTGGTGGTGTTCACTCTAGATGCGTGGCGGTGTTCACTCTAGACACGTGATGGTGTTCACTCTAGACGCGTGGTGGTGTTCACTCTAGATGCGTGGCGGTGTTCACTCTAGATGCTTGGTGGTGTTCACTCTAGACGCTTGGTGGTGTTCATTCTCTACATGTAGAGGGGAGACCGGGGGATCGGGAAGGAAATCCACACGACCACGGGGAGAGAGAGAGACACGCAGCCTCGGCTGTGTTGATTGATCCTCAATTAACTACTTGGTGGAGTGAGGAAGCATTAATACTGAGCAGGTGAAGGTGGCCAGGCGTGGGTCTGGACACACCACCACCTGTGAACCATGCCAGTGTGTGACAGTGGTGGAGCCAGTGGGGGGTGGAGTGGCACGTGCCCCCCCAACGATCCGATAGAAATCCCTAATTTTGATAGGATCATTGGGGTTTATTAGTAACGAGCTTCACTACCCAGCTTCGCCCGGGACTTGGATTCTTGTCTTTGGTTAACTTCGCATTCCCTTCTATTTCACTGAAAACCCCTGGAAAAAATTGATGCTTGCAAGAAAGAAAAAAGCAGAAACAAATCAATTTACCTAAATCGGATGTTTTCACTCAAGGAAATTCAACTTTACCCCACTGCTACGTAAGGCCGATTTTGGCCACTCGGGGAAGGGAATAATGACGTGGCGAGCTGAAAATAGTCACGTTCACTTAGAAATTCCAGACAGCGTCAGCTGTGCAAATTTTCAGGACGCCAGAGCTCAGCGTTGGAGAGGTTTTTGCTGCTTCGCACAAACAAACAGATGGAATGTTCTGCTTCATATTTTAGATAGCAGTTCTACCCGTTCTTCGCACGGAGGATATGTATTGAACTCCCGAGAAACCAATGGCTTCATCGGCCAGGAGCGAAGCGCCACCTAAAATCTCCCGGCACGCTGTTAACAGCTCTAAGCATTACAGAGCGCTTAACTCAGAGGTGTTGCGGGTTGACGCCAGACACTTCATGGTCATTCCCCCCCCCCCAAAAAATACAAAAGACTTTTTATATTTGTTTACATTGTGTGCAGTATGGAACATACCCACATGCCAAATTTCAAGTGTGTGGCAGGTTGGGAAGTATGCTAAACATTTCGAACAGACACACGTATCCACACATTTCCCTTTCATATATATAGATAAATCAGCATTTTGCGTCCCCCACTGCCACCGTGTGGCATATTATTACGTGCCAGGGACTCTATGAGAGGACAACAGACCGAGTCCATAATTGGCAATAAGTAACGGCAAAGCAGTTGTAAGTGACTCACAGAATTTTGCGCGTTTGCGTATACAGTACACGACTTCCCTGAAGGCAAACACCTTCAGTGAGCGCAATGCCGATCACACGCGTCGAATAAAAAGCAAGGGACAAGTCATTACGTACTAACAATTCCTTACTAACAACTCCTTACTAACAACTCCTTACTAACAACCCCTTACTTACTAACAACTCCTTACTTACCAACAACTCCTTACTAACAACTCCTTACTTACTAACAACACCTTACAACTCCTTACTAACAACCCCTTACTAACAACTCCTTACTAACAACTCCTTACTAACAACTCCTTACCAACAACTACTTAGTAACAACTATCATTTCATTGCTGGAGGGGTTGCCCCCCCCTACCTGAAAATCCAGGCTCCGCCTCTTGAGTGTGTGACAGTGTCAAGTTTGTGTTTGCAGTAAAGTCTATTAACTCTATTGAGCACGGAGGTTATATCAAAACAGGAGTTTAGTTTTGTTTTCCTCTGCAACTCTTTGTAAGAATGGAGTCAGGAAGTTAACACAGCACACACGTGCAGCTGAAGTCGGATCTGTTCATCCCCAGCATTCAAGGACATCTGTGCCTGGCTTCACACCTCTAAGTTGCGATTGAACATTAATTTATGCATTTCTGCATAACACAAACAGTATTATTTAAACACCCTTTGCTATGTCAGCTGAATTTAGCTTTCATAAATATTCCTTTTGTTGCCAGCCAGCTGAAATTGTGTGCTCGGAGTTTTTGGTGAACATTCATTTTGAAGATACGAGGGCTTCCAGGCATGTTTATAACCATTTGCCCTCTCATTGTGTGCCATAACAGCCCATGTGATGAATTTGGGACACTTTTCCACTATATCATGAATATATGAATAAGTATAGATGTGTAAGTCACGTGTTACTGTGTATATATGCTTTCCTCTGTGCCTCGATACTGACGTGTAGATGGTGTGGATATTATTTTTTTCTGTCTGCCGCTGACGCTTCCTCTGACGCTTCCTCTGCAGAATTGGTCTGATGGAGCAAAGGCACTCAGCGCAGCTCGGTAGGACAAGGCTCCAATGCGACCGGTGTGCATACAGCACAGATCGTACTGGAGATTTCACACGGCACCAGAGAACTCACACAGGAGAGAAACCCTTCAAGTGCAGTGTGTGTGGGAAGGCGTTTGCACATTCATCTAATCTTGTAGAACACCAGAGAACACACACAGGAGAGAAACCCCTCAAGTGCAGTGTGTGTGGGAAGGCGTTTGCACATTCATCTGCTCTTGTAGCACACCAGAGAACACACACGGGAGAGAAACCCTTCAAGTGCATTGTGTGTGTGAAGGCGTTTGCACAGTCATCTAATCTTGTAGAACACCAGAGAACACACACAGGAGAGAAACCCTTCAGGTGCAGTGTGTGTGGGAAGGCATTTGCACAATCATCTACTCTTGTAGAACACCAGAAAACACACACGGGAGAGAAACCCTTCAGGTGCAGTGTGTGTGGGAAAGCATTTTCACGGTCATCTGCTCTTGTAATACACCAGAGAACACACACGGGATAGAAACCCTTCAAGTGCAGTGTCTGTGGGAAGGCGTTTGCACAGTAATCTCCTCTTGTAATTCAGAGAACACACACGGGAGAGAAACCCTTCAGGTGCACTCCGTGTGGGAAGGCGTTTGCACAGCAACCACATCTTCAAGTACACCAGAGAACACAGAAGCATCAGAAGATCCACAAGGAGTGGAGTCTGAAATCAGCTTGTGAAAGTCAAAGTGCCACAATAAGCCCATCCCTCATGAAACAAGAACCGGAAGAAAATCCCAGCTTGGACACTTTTAAAGTTATCGAGGTGAAATATGAAGAGGTGATGGTGAAGAGGGAAGAAGTGATGGTGAAGAGGGAAGAGGTGATTGTGAAGAGGGAAGAAGTGAAGGTGAAATGTGAAGATGAAGATTCAACTCCAAAATGGGACCTTCACATCGATGGAGGCAACGTGAAGCAGGAGGAGAATTCTGACTGTGAGGCAGAGCGAGGCAACTCCCAGCAGTTTGTGGAAGTCGAGGTGTGGGTGGACTTCCTCCGAGACAATCCAAAGTCAAGTGGAGAGCCGGTAGATGTGTAAGCCAGAGACGATGTCGTTCCAATAGATGCACCTTTGTCACAGGCCTTTAATGACAAGAATGTGAAATTGGACACTCAGTTTCTAGGTTCATCCTGCAGAGTAAGAGTGGCCAGTCTTTGTGGACCTGTGGGTTGGGTAGATCTTTAACCAGGAGCGAGAGACAATAAGCCCCCAATCATTCACTATGTTATAATAATTGCATTTACACCGTGCTTGCTTAATCGCCTCAGCAACTCGGAGTTTTGTGTCGTACCTCGTCTGAAACACTTGAAGAGCATCCCCGAGTAGCAGCTGCCCCTGTGTGGCACAAGGTGGTGGCCCTGCACCAGCCTGCATGTGGACAAGAGCCTGTCAGTAGGGGGCGATGATTGATGCGTCATCTCAGTTGTGTAGTTTGTAGGCATTCTTGATTCAAAGCTTTCGTGACAGCAGGAATCCACACTCTTGAGTTATTTCGGTAAAGTCACCACGTGGGTAGAAACATAACAGATTACGGCGTTTCGATGGCAACACAAGCAATCGTCATCAGGTGGGACAACCACAGCAAGAGAAACTGCTGAAGTAGTAGGCGCCTACTCCAGCAGTTTCTTATTCTTGCTGCTGTGCTTGTCCCACCTGATGACGATTGCTTGTGTTGCCATCGAAACGCCGTGATCTATTATTTGTAGCGTAATGTTTTAAATTTGCTACATTTTGACCCAGACGCCAGCATGCAACGGCCTACTCGTTTTGAATGACGCAACAATAGTACGTTGTACATACACTGTTAAGCAGACGGTGCGTATTTGTAAAATAACTTCTTGTTAATACGATGTAACGTGATGCAGTCAATTTCGCTGCAGTAATTCAATGTTAATATGCCCGTCAATGATTTAGAATGAATACTTGTCTGATTGTGTGCGTACGTGTAACATTTTGTATGAGGAACAAACATTGAATAAGTGATGTTAGGACAAAGTGTGTGTGTGTGTTTTGGAAGTAACCTGTACAGAGAACTCAGGTGAGATCCGTTGTTCTTGTGATACAGGTCAAAGGGTACTTTTGTGTTTCACGAAGCGTCTGCTTCTGGAGCAACTCATTGTCTTTGAAGTAGGAAGCATGCTCGGATCATTCATCAGTTACAAGGCATACCACTTGAAAGTTACACGTATAGGAGGAGGTACATTATCTACAACACAAATTGTAGTTTTGGCTTACTAGTTGACATAGATTTTGTCTAACTGGGACTAGAAATGCACCTTGCTGATTAACGTCTGGATGTTCGTACCTATCGGTTGAAGCAAACCCCACTGCTGTTGTTGAGACGCTGTGCACCAATAAGGGACCAACACATTGACGGCCTTCAGGCCAGGAAAGTCACAACATTTGCACACGAAGGACGCATTCACGCAAGTACCCCATGCTCCGTTTTGAAGTTTTAAAATGAAACATCTTTGAATTGTGTTGTGTTTTGAGTTAGATTATTTTATTTCTTCGTCATTATTCCTCGTCATTAAGTAGATGGCCTTGCCGGGAGTTCGGACACAAACAGTGTACACAAACAGTGTACACACACAATGTACACACAGTGTATACACTGTACACATGCACAGGGTATACACTGTACACACACAGTGTACACACATACAGTGTATACACACAGTGTACACATGCACACAGTGTATACACACAGTGTACACACACACAGTGACACAGTGTACACACACAGTGACACACAGTGTATACACACACAGTGACACACAGTGTATACACATAGCGTACACACAGTGTATATACAGTGTACACACACAGTGTACACACAGTGTATACACTGTACACATGCACAGGGTATACACTGTACACACACAGTGTACACACATACAGTGTATACACAGGGTACACACACAGTGTATATACACACAGTGACACACACAGTGACACATACACAGTGACACACACAGTGTACACACAGTGTATACACTGTACACATGCACAGGGTATACACTGTACACACACAGTGTACACACATACAGTGTATACACAGTGTACACACACTGTATATACACACACAGTGACACACACAGTGACACACAGTGTACACACACAGTGACACTGTATACACACACAGTGACACAGTGTATACACACATAGCGTACACACAGTGTATATACAGTGTACACACAGTGTACACAGTGTATACACTGTACACATGCACAGGGTATACACTGTACACACAGTGTACACACATACAGTGTATACACAGTGTACACACAAAGGGTACACACACAGTGTATATACACACACAGTGACACACACACAGTGACACACAGTGTACACACACACAGTGACACAACAACCGCCATTCGCCACTAAGTGGCGGTGACATCACCACGACGCCGATGATGGCAGCCTCGGCCGGTTGGTGCGCCCTGTTTTGTCCAGTTTTTTCTTGAGAGGGGCCTGCTGTTCAACACACCCGTGCTGGTAAGAGGGGCCTGCTGTTCATCACATCCGTGTTGGTGAGAGAGGCCTGCTGTTCAGCACACCCGTGCTGGTGAGAGGCCTGCTGTTCAGCACACCCGTGCTGGTGAGAGGGGCCTGCTGTTCAGCACACCCGTGCTGGTGAGTGGGGCCTGCTGTTCAGCACACCCGTGTTGGTGAGAAAGGACTGCTGTTCAACACACCCGTGCTGGTGAGAGGGGCCTGCTGTACAGCACACCTGTGCTGGTGAGGGGGGCCTGCTGTTCGACATACCCGTGCTGGTGAGAGGGGCCTGCTGTTCAGCACACCCGTGCTAGTGAGAGAGGCCTACTGTTCATCACACCAGTGCTGGCGAGAGGGGCCTACTATTCATCACACCCGTGCTGGTGAGAGGGGCGTGCTGTTCATCACACCCGTGTTGGTGAGAGGCCTGCTGTTCACCACTCCCGTGCTGGTGAGAGAGGCCTACTGTTCATCACACCCGTGCTGGTGAGAGGAGCCTACTGTTCAACACACCAGTGCTGGTGAGAGAGTCCTGCTGTTCAGCACACTCGTGCTGGTGCGAAGATGGCGCCGATGATGGTAGCCTCAGCCGGTCGGTGTGCCCTGTTTTGTCTTGTTTTGTCTGTCAATTCAGTGTTTTGCCAAGATTTTCGGAGTTCTCTAACAAGAGACAAACTTTTAAATATCAGGGAAACAACTCCTGTGGATTTAATTCCTACTTTTCTGCTTCCAGCGGCAGAATTAGTAGGCATTCTAGTCAATGCCGTGCTAGGCTTTGCTCAAGCAGCGAAATGCCGCCCAAGGGGTAAACGGTCGGGGGCTCTAGTACGGCTACGCAGACGCGGGATCCGAACAGTGCTTCCGAGCTTTTTCCTCTCCAACGTATGTTCGCTGTACAACAAAATGGATGAACTTCAGCTACTGATGGTAAAAAACAAAGACTTTCTTTCAGCTTCTGTTTTGTGCTTCACGGAAACATGGCTGTGTGATTTGATTCCGGACACTTCGCTACAACTAGCAGGATTCCATCTTGTAAGATCGGATCGTGACATAGCACTCTCCGGCAAGACGAAAGGCGGTGGTATTTGTTTTTACATTAACAGTGGCTGGTGTTTAGATGTCACAGTGATTCTGCAACATTGTTCTCCACTCCTTGAATCAATTTTTATAACCTGTAAACCGTTTTACTCGCCTCGCGAGTTCGCGTCGCTCATTTTGGTCGGAGTTTATTTGCCGCCTTGTCCTCAGGTTAAAGAGGCCCAACGCATGCTCGCCGATCAGATTCTGAGTGTGGAGCGAGCAAATCCAGATTCGTTGGTTATCGTACTTGGCGACTTTAACAAAGGTAATCTCAGCCACGAACTCCCCAAATACATACAATTCATTAAATGCCCAACCAGAGAAGGGAACACTCTGGATCACTGCTACACTACAGTCAGTAGAGCCTACCACGCCATCCCCCGAGCAGCACTAGGACACTCTGACCATGCCATGGTCCACCTGATTCCTGCATACAGGCAGAAACTAAAACTCTGTAAACCTGCTGTGAGGACATCTAAACAGTGGACCAGTGAGGCTGTGGAAGATTTGCGGGCGTGCTTAGACTGTACTGACTGGGATATGTTCACGACTGCTACCAATAGTCTGGATGAACTCACAGAGGCTGTGACGTCCTACATCAGCTTCTGTGAGGACTGCTGTATCCCAACACGTACCAGGGTGAACTTTAACAATAAGCCCTGGTTCTCAGCAAAGCTCAGAAGGTTGAGGTTGGAGAAGGAGGAAGCGTTTAGGAGTGGGGATAGAGACAGATTCAATGAGTCGAAGAACAGGTTTAGCAAAGCGGTGAGAGAGGCTAAACGACTGTACTCAGAGAGACTAAAACACCAGTTCTATACTAGCGACGCTGCTTCTGTCTGGAGAGGACTCAGGCAGATCACCAACTACAAACCCAGAGCCCCCCACACCACTAACGACTCCCGCCTAGCCAACGACGTGAACGAGTTCTACTGTAGATTTGAAAGACAATTGGACTGTCCTGAACCACCCCTTCCCACCCAAGAGGCCCCACCCCCCACCCATACTACAGAGACGATTCTCTCCTTTCAGGAGGGAGAAGTTAATAGACTTTTCAAGAGGCAGAATCCACGCAAAACAGCCGGGTCGGACTCTGTCTCTCCAGCCACCCTCAGGCACTGCGCTGACCAGCTGTCTCCAGTGTTCACCAACATATTTAACACCTTCCTGGAGACATGCCATGTACCAGCCTGTCTCAAGTCCTCCACCATCATCCCTGTGCCCAAAAAGCTAAGGCCAACAGGACTAAATTATTACAGACCGGTCGCCCTTACATCTGTGGTAATGAAGTCTTTTGAGTGCCTGGTACTGGCACACCTCAAAGCCATCACAGATCCTCTCCTGGACCCCCTTCAGTTTGCCTACAGAGCCAACAGGTCTGTGGACGACGCAGTTAACGTGGCCCTCCACTTCACCCTACAGCATCTGGACGCCCCAGCATCCTACGCCAGGATCCTGTTTGTGGACTTCAGCTCTGCCTTGAACACCATCATCCCTGCCCTGCTTCAGGACAAGCTCTTCCAGTTGAACGTGCCCTACACCACCTGTAAATGGATCAAAGACTTCCTGTCTGACAGGAAGCAGTGCGTTAAGCTGGGAACACAAATCTCTGACTCCAGGTCCATCAGCACCGGAACTCCTCAGGGCTGCGTCCTTTCCCCACTGCTCTTCTCCCTGTATACCAACAGCTGCACCTCCAATCATCTGTCCGTCAAACTCTTGAAGTTTGCGGACGACACCACCCTCATTGGGCTGATCTCCGGTGGGGATGAGTCTGACTATAGGTGGAAAGCTGACAACCTGGTGACCTGGTGTAGCCAGAACAACTTAGAGCTAAATGCTCTAAAGACAGTTGAGATGGTTGTGGACTTCAGGAAGAATACAGCCCCCCTCACCCCCATCACCCTGTTAGACTCCCCAGTCAAAATTGTAGAGTTCTTCCGCTTCCTGGGCACTATTCTCTCCCAGGACCTCAAGTGGGAACTGAACATCAGCTCCCTCACCAAGAGAGCTCAACAGAGGATGTACTTTCTACGGCAGCTGAAGAAATTCAATCTGCCAAAGACAATGATGGTGCAATTCTATACAGCGATCATTGCATCCATCCTCACCTCCTCCATAACCGTCTGGTACGCTGCTGCCACTGCCAAGGACAAGAGCAGACTGCAGCGTATTATCCACACTGCTGAGAAGGTAATTGCCTGCAATCTACCAACCCTCGAGGACCTGCACACGACAAGGACCATGAGGCGAGCGAGAAAGATTATGGCCGATTCCTCCCACCCTGGACACTCTCTGTTTCAGCTACTCCCCTCCGGCAGAAGGCTTTGGTCCATCAGGACCAAAACCTCACGCCATAAAAACAGTTTCTTCCCATCTGCTGCTGGCCTGTTAAACAAGGCCAAGGGCTTACACTGATTTTAACATTTTATCTATATAATGAAACCTTGCCGATGTTAACTATGTTAACCTATTTGTATTTTTTTATTTTTAAATTATATCTTAAAGCTATTTTATATTCGATATTTATTCAATTTTATATACTTCAGCCCCTTGGTGTTAGTTAGACTTTTAACCCTTATTATTATAGTCAGACTTGTTTAAAACTTATTTAGGATTTTAGATTCCTATATGTTGAATGTATGCACCATCCTGCCAAAGTAAATTCCGTGTCGGTGTGAACTTTCATGGCGAATAAAACCCTTTCTGATTCTGATTCTGATTAACAAGCGTGAGCACAACACGTGTGCGTGTACTAAGACACGAGGACCCCAATTTGTTAAGGACAACACGAGGGCAATTTATGGGAATTGTGGATGGAAATCTTCACTGGTAGGGCATTTATCATGAGCAACCACGGCAAATTGGTAGGGCAGAGGAAGCGATGGGAGTTGTGTCTAGCAAATGAGAATGTCTAGAAGAGTGTTTAATGAACAGTGATCGGTGTACACAGGCGACAAAACCCTGGGTTAGTCACGTGTAACGTCTGAAATTAAAATTGAAAGAAGCCATATCCCATTTACCCAGACAGAAACAGCCACTGCCACTCCTTGGGGTAACGACGTTTAACTTTGTATCGGTCCTTTAAAGTCTTGCTTTATTAGCCGATGACCTGTTATTGTAGTCGGTTTAAGGGTCGAGGCAGTCGTACCTTAGACTGCTTTTTCTGCCCTGCAACTGCAAGGACAGTAGTCCAGGCCCAATTTTATTCGCAAAAAAAAACCTATTGAGGCAACCATTGCCGGTGACGACCACCACCCAATTGCAATCTTGACCTTTGCAGGCTGGCACTCACAACTTGACCCAACCAGCGCGAGCCACCGGATAACGCCCAGACGTGCCCCTATTGCCAAGTGGGTTGGCGCCCCTCACCTTGCCGCAGAAGGAGCACGTGTACTTGGCGTGCTGGCTGATCTCGATTTTCTTCACCATCTTACGCAGGGACGCGCCGTACCGCGTGCCATACTTGCCCACAATGCCAACCTTCTCCGTGCGCTTTGCCTAACGGAGAAAGAGAGCCGAAGGCAAAGACCACACAAAACGTAATTTTCCTGGACAAGCAGCGTTTTATATCCGCTCAGATGCTTCGCACCAAGGTCACATTACGACAGACTTCCCAAACAAAACAATATTCAAGTTTATATTTTACTCGCCCTTATAAGAACAATTGCCACCCATAAGTCTACAAATACCTATGGCACGCTTTCAGCACGAAGAGGTTGGGCAAAATCGAATAGGTCGCAGTAGACAAAGGCTAAAGGATAGTTTAACGAACAACACCACCAGAACGGTTTACGTACAACAGTAAACATTAAGGTCTGGTGGCGTGGAATACCCTACACATCGGCAATTTACTGCATTGCAGATTAAACATTCAGTTTAACACGTAGGCTTCCGCGACCACTATCATCCATAGTAGAGTTTTTGGGGTTAGATAGCGTAAATATATAAAGTGTCGATAAAACCCGCCACCACCCGACACAGCCAACTAGTAAGGGTTGTCACGTAAACTGAACATGCCAATTCGTTACTAGTACAGCACTAGTGTATTGTATAGTGTAGTGTATTGTGTAGTATACTAGTACAGCACATCAGTGTTGGAGAGCCAAGCCACAACATTTACAATCTGAGTACGACGTTTCGCCAGTAATTACACCTAGCTTCATCAGGCGACAGCCAGATTTGTGCCGTACTAGTAACGAATTGGCATGTTCTGATTACGTGACAAAACTTACTAATCGGCCGGTGGCAGGTTTAACGACACATTTGCATATTTACGTGATCTAATCCAAGAAGACCTGTACGGAGATGAAACATTGTCAACACTCGGGAAATTATTTAAATCCGCACAAAAACGTTAAATATATTATTCAGATGCCTGGTTCTGTGTGTTGAGCCATGTGCACATAAAACCAATCAAGAACCCAGCGAGGAATATTTTTGAAGGGAAACCTGCGGCAACTCTCCAAGCAGGTTTAGGACGCCAACAGTCCTCAGGTCAATCCACTGCTGGATGAGAGAATGACCGCGCCAACACGCACGTCTCGTGCTGCTGCTACTCTCCCACACCAAGTTGGAAGGTGTCGAGGCATCACAAGCACCATACAAGGGTAGTACTACTGCACCGATCCCCAACCGAGTCCCGCGGCCTATATGATGCTTATGGCGTTTTCTGTCCACAGCTGCTGGACAGGCGGTTTCTTAAGACGCCATCACTTGCGGTGCAACCTGCAGCCAAACCGGCTACTTGCGCGAGCTCGGTGGCGGGTTGAATACATGCTCGTCCAACCGACGAAATAGATCGACACCGTGGCCGTCTAAGCCACACTCGCAACCCAGCGAAGGCGTCTGTCACCATCAATCGTTTCGCCGCGCAACACAAACAGGCGAGTCGCAAGGTCGTTAAAAAGAGGCGGACTGCTTTCATCTAACAGTGGATAGACCACGGCGAAAACAACGCACATATAAAACTCGCACCAATGAATAACGCAGCGCAGAACGTAATCGGTAACTAAACAGCGTGTAACTATAACGAGTATAACTATTTATCAACGCGTCCATTGGACCACAGGCGAGGCCTCAACAAGTTGGCGTTCAATGGCCGCGAAGCCAGGGGGCCTGCCGCCCTCGAATCTAAGCCAACACCGAAGTTGCTAAAACCAGGACACTCCGATAATAAATAGCTGCACACAGTCACGAAGCAAGGCGGCGGCGACATTCTGAGCACGCGAGTTCCCGCGAGGAGAGCTCCATGGCCAAGGATGAACGCGGATCGCGAAGCCTCGGATGGCCGCGGACGTAGAAACCCACCATGGCGGGCGGCTGTGGCGGAAAGAAGGGAGTCCTCACTGCGCATGCGCGACTAGGGGCTCCTGCCCCGTGACGTCATCACGCGAGCATGACCGCTAGTGTATCGCAAGATGACGTCATCACGCGAAGCAATATTATTCACGTGTCGAAGTCACTCGCGAGCTCAAACGTGATGACCTCATCAAAGTGTGCTCCAGCTCCAACGTAACAAATACTTTTGAGATTCCGCGTTCGCAGTGGTGCACAAACAGCAATAAAACGCGGCACATTCGTCAATAACTTGGAGACCTAAAAAAACATAATAGTCGACGTTTCGAGCAAAGGCCCTTCTTCACAGCACACGCAGAGACTCATAGACTCAGCACACAGAGACCCATAGACTCACCACACAGAGATACATAGACTCATCACACAGACTCAGACTCAGCACACAGAGACCCATAGACTCACCAGATACACACTGTGACACACAGTGTGTGTGTGTCATAGTGTGTATGTCACACAGTGTGTTACAGTGACACAGTGTTACACAGTGTGACACAGTGTGACACACAGTGTGTCACACAGTGTCACACTGTGTGTTACAGTGTAAGTGTTACACAGTGACACAGTGTGTCACAGTGTAACACTGTAACACTGTGACACAGTGTGACACAGTGACACACAGTGACACTGTGATGAACCCAGTCAGAGCGAAGGACCCCAATTAATGATGAACCCAGCCAGAGAGAAGGACCCCAATTAATGATGAACCCAGCCAGAGAGAAGGACCACAATTAATGATGAACCCAGCCAGAGAGAAGGACCATAATTAATGATGAACCCAGCCAGAGAGAAGGACCACAATTAATGATGAACCCAGCCAGAGCGAAGGACCACAATTAATGATGAACCCAGCCAGAAGAGACGCTCAGTGAAGGTTTGCCAAGGCGTTCACCTCCCCTCCCTCCCCCCTCCATCCAACACCACTCCCTCCACACGTAGACGGACGAGAGGGGGATAAGATGGGGAAGAGTCTCTACACCATGGAGCTCGATGTATCATCCAACCATCATCACCTAGCCAGCGTGCTGATCTTAAAGGTGCATTGAAAAATGTGATACTCCGACCGATGCTTCTGTTGTTGTGGAGTAACTCATGCAGCCAGCTATGGCTCTAGGATTTGGTGTTACATGTTGTTATTTATGTAGTTTATTGTACAAATTCGGTCACAGTCCCTGTGATCACTGTTACGTTGCAATAATGGCTTTATTTTTTGGTGATTTGGAAAAGTTTTTTGGTTTGGACATGTTTGTTTTGTTGTAGTACGGAGTTAGACTGATGGCCTTAATCTAAGTTTTCTTGTGGTTGTTGTTGTTTGACTTGCATCCCACTGGGATTTTTTGCACACAGCGTTGGTGCACGGTGCTTTTTTCAGGAATATTTTGCTGTTTTTTTCCTGGATTTTCTGTTTGCACAGTCACACATAGTCACTTTAAGATTTTATTTCGATTTAAAGCTTTTGTGACTGCAAGGATTCATCTTCTTTGGTTCTTTCGGTAAAGTCACCACGTAGAATGAGAATAAAATAATAAATTGATAAAATAAAATAACACAATAATATTGAGAATATTATTATTGAGAATATTATTGTGTTATTTTATTTTATCAATTTATTATTTTATTATCATTCTACGTGACTTTACCGAAAGAACCAAAGAAGATGAATCACTTTAAGATGTTTTCTTGTTCGTATTTTTGTTTTTTTTGTTTGTTGTGGTTGCACCCGATTCAAGAGCTATACCAAAATAAAGAAACTGAAAAACTGAAACACTTGCACCAAGCTCTCAAGACGAATGGATATTCGGACCACACAAT
Source organism: Petromyzon marinus (assembly GCF_048934315.1). NCBI lineage: Eukaryota > Metazoa > Chordata > Hyperoartia > Petromyzontiformes > Petromyzontidae > Petromyzon > Petromyzon marinus. Next base: position 183,193 of record NW_027423023.1, read on the forward strand.
CCGTAAAGCTATCACCCCAACCGTTGGGAAAGAACCATCTGAGGACCCAATCAAAACCATCACCTTGTCATACATTAGCAGGCGTCATCAAAAATACTTCAAAAATCCTGAGCAAACACACAAGATCCAGGCTCGATTTAACAGTGCGTAAAATCCGTGAGCTAATCCCATCTGCGAAGGATGTTGATCCCTGACGTGCAATACCCCGGCGTCTACAAACACAAGCTGTGTCTGCGGCAGCAGTTACATTGGGGAAACTAAGCGACACTTATTCTTAGCTCTTTCGCTAAAGTCACGTTGAAGGGAAACAATAAAATAATAAAATATATAAAACAATAAAAATTCTCACGACGTTTCGACCATAACACAAACGACCACGTGAACTGGTCGAAACGTCGTGAGAATTTTTATTGTTTTATATATATTTTATTATTTTATTGTTTCCCTTCAACGTGACTTTACCGAAAGAGCTAAGAATTGAATTACTGCAGTCACGAAAGCTTTAAATCTAAATTTAAGCGACACTTCTCGGGCCGTGTTCATGAGCAGAAGGCGGATTTGAAACACGGAAGGATCAACACCTCGGCCGTGGCTGATCATTGTTTTAATGCGGTTGGCTCACGCGAAATAGATTTCTCTAAGACGACGTTACTTTGTAAGCCCACTGGCTATCAGCAAAGATTCGTTATTGAGGCCATCCACAGACACAATTTGAACCGAGAGGATGGGTACAGACTCAGCAATCATTGGAAGGACGTCATGGACCAGTTTGTCGTAACTGGCTGTGATGTGTCCATCCTGTCACCTCCCAATGTTCGTTTTATTTTACTAAAGATGGGACCATCAATTCCAGTTCCCGCGGTGTCGCCCTGTGCATTGGGCCCACCGCAAGTTGTTAATTTCTCCACGGCTCGTGTGTCCACCCTTCTCTCGATTCTCCCAGTTCACGTGAACATCACCGCAAGTTGTTAATTTCTCCACGGCTCGTGCGTCCACCCTTCTCTCGATTCTCCCAGTTCACGTGAACATCACCGCAAGTTGTTAATTTCTCCACGGCTCATGCGTCCACCCTTCTCTCGATTCTCCCAGTTCACGTGAACATCACCGCAAGTTGTTAATTTCTCCACCCTTCTGTCGATTCTCCCAGTTCACGTGAACATCTCCGCTTGTGATCCAGGACGCTGGAGCTGCGCCCGTTTTAATCCTTTAAAACAGCTTCTTCTTCTTCTTTGCCTTTAGCGATCGCCCCACTTCTTCCCCTCCTGATGACGGTCGCCTGCGTTGCGATCGAGACGTCGTAGTTTTCTTTGTTTATTTGATTATTTCTGAACATATCCCACGTGACTTTATAGAAAGTCCCCCAAAGAATATGAATTCCTGCACTCGCGAAAGCTTTAAGTCAACAACAAGTTGTAGTGACGCAGTTGGGGAGTCGGCAATACTTGTAGGGGCTTCTTTATTCAGCAACAACAACAACAAGTTGTAGTGACGTAGATCAAAAACAACAAGTTGTAGTGACGTAGAGCAACAACAACAAGTTGTAGTGACGTAGAGCAACAACAACAAGTTGTAGTGACGTAGAGGAACAACAACAACAACGTGAACACCGCCGCCCTACGTGGGCGGACGCACTTTGACCCTCACCACAAGTAGTGGCACCGTCTGTTGCTCAGTAAGAGCAGTCGCCAGCGCCGTCTCACTAGCGGCACCCCGGGGTGGTGAAGACGACGACGATGATGACGACGATGATGACGACGATGATGATGATGACGACGATGATGATGACGACGATGATGATGACGACGATGACGACGATGACGACGACGATGATGATGACGACGACGATGACGACGATGACGACGACGATGACAATGACGACGATGATGACAATGACGACGATGATGACGACGATGACAATGACGACGATGATAATGACGACGATGACAATGACGACGATGACGAACTTGAACAGCCACGACGGAGGATTCCAGACATCACGTGGTGCACCACGTGATGTCTCACGTGGTGCACCACGTGATGCACCGAAGTTACCCTCTTCCATCAGCAGGCGGCGCTGTGCCCCTACAATAACATCAACAACAATAACATCAACAACAATAACATCAACAATAACATCAACAATAACATCAACACAGTGCTATGCCCCTACAATAACAACAATAACATCAACAACAACATCAACACGGTGCTATGCCCCTACAATAACATCAACAATAACATCAACAACATGACGGTGGTGGCTGCGGCAGCGGCGGCCTTGCACACACTGCACACACACGAAGCCTGAGGCCTCGCCAGCGGTGTGAGACTGAGGGAGCGGTGTGAGACTGAGGGAGCAGAGAGAGAAACATCAACCAGGGGCTGTCCCCAACAGACTCCACCTACTCCTCTTATTATTACTCCTCCTCCTACACTTCTTACACCTCCACCTCTACCTCCTCCTCCTCCTCCTCCACCTCCTCCTCCACTGAGACCTCCTCCACCTACTCCTCCACTGAGACCACCTCCTCCACCTCCACTGAGACCTCCTCCACCTCCTCCACTGAGACCTCCTCCACTGAGACCTCCTCCACCTCCACTGAGACCTCCTCCACTGAGACCTCCTCCAACTCCTCCACTTAGACCTCCTCCACCTCCTCCACTGAGACCTCCTCCACCTCCACTGAGACCCCCTCCACCTCCACTTAGACCTACTCCAACTCCTCCACTGAGACCTCCTCCACCTCCACTGAGACCTCCTCCACCACCTCCACTGAGACCTCCTCCACCTCCTCCACTGAGACCTCCTCCACCTCCTCCACTGAGACCTCCACCACCTCCTCCACTGAGACCTCCTCCACCTCCTCCACTGAGACCTCCTCCACCTCCTCCAACTCCACGTGCTGCTCCATCATCCCCACGGTGCATCCTTGCCACCATCACCACCATCATCACTACCGCCACCACCATCATCATCACTACCATCGCCACCACCATCATCATCATCCTTTCCACCATCACCATCGTCATCGTCGTCGCCACCATCACCACCATCCTCACCATCATCACCATCGTCGCCACCATCACCATCGTCGCCATCATCATCCTTGCCACCATCACCACCATCATCATCTTCACCATTATCATCATACTTGCCACCATCACCATCGCCATCATCGTCGCCACCATCACCATCGTCGCCACCACCATCATCACCATCGCGACCACCATCAGCATCGTCGCCACCACCACCATCATCACCACCATCACCATCGTCGCCACCACCATCACCACCATCACCACCATCACCATCATCATCATCATCGCCACCACCATCACCACCACCACCACCATCACCACCATCACCACCACCATCACCACCATCACCATCACCACCACCACCATTACCACCATCACCACCACCATCACCATCACCACCATCACCACCATCACCATCGTCACCACCATCACCACCATCATCACCACCATCATCACCACCACCACCACCACCATCACCACCATCACCACCATCACCACCACCATCACCACCATCACCATCACCACCACCACCATCACTATCACCACCACCACCACCATCACCACGACCACCATCACCACCACCACCATCACCACCACCATCACCACCATCACCACCACCATCACCACCACCATCACCACCACCACCACCACCACCATCACCACCACCATCACCACCACCATCACCACCATCACCAACATCACCACCATCACCATCACCACCACTACCATCACCACCATCACCACCACCATCACCACCACCACCACCATCACCACCACCATCACCACCATCACCACCACCATCACCACCATCACCATCACCACCACCACCACCACCACCATCACTACCACCACCATCACTACCACCACCATCACCACCACCATCACCACCACCATCACCACCATCACCACCACCATCACCACCATAACCACCACCATCACCACCACCATCACCACCACCATCACCACCATCACCAACATCACCACCACCACCATCACCACCACCATCACCACCATCACCACCACCACCACCATCACCACCACCATCACCACCACCATCACCACCATCACCACCACCACCACCATCACCACCATAACCACCATCACCACCATCACCACCACCACCATCACCACCATAACCACCACCACCACCATCACCACCATCACCGTCGTAGTTGTCGTCAAGGCGACCCCCGGCCAGCAGGCTGCTGTCCAAGTCACTGTAAGAAGTGAGGACAGTGAGCGAGGAGTCAGACTCCGTACTGGGGCTCAGCCACTTGGGGAAGATATCCAAGTGACATTTCTCTGACAGATCGATTGCGATTTGATTTGCGATAAAAATACATTGAGTCAAGCTCCGATTCAATATTCACTGTGTAATCGATGTAAAACACGTGATGGAGTCATTGCCACGTGATACCACCACAATATTAGCTGCTCTGGATATATTCTAATGCAAGAATGAGAACTTGAATTGCTTCCAGCGTGTATTTATTAAAATGTTCTATTTGAAATAGAACATCATTGGAAACCTCATTTGCCAGTAACAAAATACGATGATTGGTTTTTTACCCTTTTATCTGGCAACAAAACTGACACCTTTTTTACAAGTAGTCATGTTTACATTGACCACAATACCTGCGGTCGGAACGCAAACACAAAACAACTCTGATAATGTAAAAAGGGTAAAAAACCAATCATCATATTTTGTTACTGGCAAATGAGGTTTCCAATGGTGTAAATGCTTTACCCCGAGCTCTCATACTCTGATGGTGCATTGTCTTTGAGTTATGCGCCTTTTGGCGTCTTCTGGTCCAACACCAACGTGAGACGAGGCTCTAAAGAAAGCCGTCTCGGGTGTGGACCAATAAATTTCAAGGACAGTGCCAATACATTATCCGAGTTGTTGTTTTGTGTTTGCGTTCCGACCGCAGGTATTGTGGTCAATGTCAACATGACTCCTTGTAAAAAATGTGTCACTTTTGTTGCCAGATAAAAGGGTAAAAAAACAATTATGAAATAGAACAATCAAACATAGAACAATTGTTAAGTGAAATAAATAAAGACACGCACAGAATCACAGCCTTTGCGATTTGCTCATCGCATTGTTCAAATTGCGATTTCGATTTCAGATCGATTCATCGTTGATCCCTTCTACATACCTGGTGGTGGTGGTGATGGTGGTGGTGATGGTGGTGGTGATGGTGGTGATGGTGGTGGTGATGATGGTGGTGATGGTGATGGTGGTGATGGTGGTGATGGTGGTGGTGGTGATGGTGGTGCTGGTGGTAGTGGTGGTGATGGTGGTGATGGTGGTAGTGGTGATGGTGGTGATGGTGGTGGTGATGGTGGTGGTGGTGATGGTGGTGGTGATGGTGGTGATGGTGGTGGTGGTGATGGTGGTAGTGGTGGTGATGGTGGTGATGGTGGTGATGGTGGTGGTAGTGGTGGTGATGGTGGTAGTGGTGGTGATGGTGGTGATGGTGATGATGGTGGTGATGGTGGTGGTGATGGTGGTGATGGTGGTGGTGATGGTGGTGGTGATGGTGGTGGTGATGGTGGTGGTGGTGATGGTGGTTGTGGTGGTGGTGGTGATGGTGGTGACGGTGGTGGTGGTGATGGTGGTGGTGATGGTGGTAGTGGTGGTGATGGTGGTGGTGATAATGATAGTGGTGATGGTGGTGGTGATGGTGATGATGGTGGTGGTGATGGTGGTGATGGTGGTGATGGTGGTGGTGGTGATGGTGGTGGTGATGGTGGTGATGGTGGTGGTGGTGGCGGTGGTGGTGGTGATGGTGGTGACGGTGGTGGTGGTGATGGTGGTGGTGATGGTGGTAGTGGTGGTGATGGTGGTGGTGATGATGATAGTGGTGATGGTGGTGGTGATGGTGATGATGGTGGTGGTGATGGTGATGATGGTGGTGGTGGTGGTGATGGTGGTGATGGTGGTGGTGATGGTGGTGATGGTGATGGTGGTGCTGGTGGTGATGGTGGAGGTGATGGTGGTGATGGTGGTGATGGTGGTGGTGATGGTGGTGGTGGTGATGCTGGTGGTGGTGATGGTAGTGGTGGTGATAGTGGTGGTGATGGTGGTGATGGTGGTGGTGGTGATGGTGGTGGTGATGGTGATGGTGGTGATGGTGGTGATGGTGGTGGTGATGGTGGTGATGGTGGTGGTGGTGGTGATGATGGTGGTGGTGATGGTGGTGGTGATGGTGGTGATGGTGGTGATGGTGATGGTTACCTGCACACGACATTGACACCATCACTCATCTGCAGCTTCTCGTGGTCCAGGCTCTGGGCGCCTCCTCCTCCTACAAACAACAACAACTTTACACTACACTATACACTACACTATACACTACTATACACTACTCTATACACTACACTATACACTACACTATACACTACTATACACTACACTATACACTACACTATACACTACACTACACTATACACTACTATACACTACACTATACACTACACTATACACTACACTATACATTACACTATACACTACACTATACACTACACTATAAACTACACTATACAGTACGCTATACACTACACTATACACTACACTATACACTACTATACACTACACTATACACTACACTAAACACTACACTATACACTACTATACACTACACTATACACTGCACTACACACTACACTATACACTACACTTTACACCACTATACACTACACTAATATACACTACACTATACACTACACTATACACTACACTTTACACTACACTATACACTGCACTACACACTACACTACACTTTACACTACACTATACACTACACTATACACTACACTATGCTATACACTACACCACACACTACACTATACACTACTATACACTACACTATACACTAATATACACTACACTATACACTACACTATACACTACTATACACTACACTATACACTACACTATACACTACTATACACTACACTATACACTACACTATACACTACACTATACTATACACTATACACTACACTATACACTACTATACCTACACTATACACTACTATACACTACACTATACACTACACTATACACTACACTATAAACTACACTATACACTACACTATACAAATACACAACACACTACACTACACACTACACTATAAACTAGTAACTAATTGGCTGTGTCAGGTGGTGAAGGCTTTAATGACAAAGCGTTGAGATATTCACGCCATGTAACACAACGAGCCCTACTGTGGACACAACGGCAATGTTGTGTCCATACCGTAGCAGCGAGACCTCCCGCGTGCCCCGCGAGGCAGTCAACATCTCGGCAGACCGCCACCACCACCACCACCACCCCCACCACCACCACCACCCCCACCACCACCACCACCCCCACCGCCACCACCACCACCATCACCCCCACCACCACCACCACCCCCACCACCCCCACCACCACCACCACCGCCCTCACCACCACCACCACCACCGCCGCTCACCGGGACGCTTGCCGGCGGCGCTCCAAATGCCCCACGCGGTGCCCAGCAGGAAGGGCGCCAGAAACGGCACCGCCACCGCCACCATCAGCGTCACCATCAGCGTCAACATCAAGCGCACGGAGGAGGAGGAGGTGGTGGTGGGGGTGGTGGTGGGGGTGGTGGGGGTGGTGGGGGTGGTGGTGGTGGGGGTGGTGGAGGAGGTGGTGGGGGTGGTGGTGGTGGGGGGGGTGGTGGTAGGAGTGGTGGTGGTGTTGGTGGTGAGTGGGGGTGGTGGTGGGAGTGGTGGTGGTGTTGGTGGTGTTGACTATGAGAGCGGGAAGACACGGGGAGATACGGGGAGTTACGGGGAGACAGAGAGAGAGACAGAAACACGGAGAGACAGAGACACAGACAGAGACAGAGAGACAGACAGAGAGACAGAGACACAGACAGAGAGACAGAGACACATACAGACAAAGAGAGACAGAGACACAGACAGAGAGAGAGACAGAGGCAGACAGAGAGACAGAGACAGTCTGTGTATATCTGTGTGTGTCTGTGTGTATCTGTGTGTATCTGTGTGTGTGTCTGTGTATATCTGTGTGTGTGTCTGTGTGTCTGTGTGTCTGTGTCTGTGTATATCTGTGTGTGTGTCTGTGTGTATCTGTGTGTGTGTGTATCTGTGTGTGTCTGTGTCTGTGTATATCTGTGTGTGTGTGTCTGTGTGTGTCTGTGTATATCTGTGTGTGTGTATCTGTGTGTATATGTGTGTGTCTGTGTATATTTGTGTGTGTGTCTGTGTATATCTGTGTGCGTGTGTCTGTGTATATCTGTGTGTGTCTGTGTATATCTGTGTGTCTGTGTCTGTGTGTATCTGTGTGTGTGTGTCGGTATATATCTGTGTGTGTCTGTGTCTGTGTGTATCTGTGTGTGTGTCTGTGTGTATCTGTCTGTGTGTGTCTGTGTATATCTGTGTGTGTGTGTCTGTGTATATCTGTGTGTCTGTGTCTGTGTGTATCTGTGTGTGTCTGTGTCTTGTAATTACCAGCACGCTGTTCCGGCATCAGCGCATCCACACAACATCATGGATGCATGCCGGGTCCAAGCAAGAACATCTGCTGGACTACATAGTGACGGACCAGCGGATACGAGCCCATGTCCTTGACACCAGGACTTACCGTGGAGCTGATCTGCCCTCTGACCATCGACTAGTCATCTGTAAGATGCGCCTGCCATTCTTCCACTCCGGTGGAGGGTGTACACCCAGGACCCCATTCCAACCTAAAGTGGCCTGGTCTCAGTTATCTGATGAAAGTTGCAAGCGAGAATTTCATCATCGCTTGCGGCTGAGATTGACAACGTCCCTGACTCCTCCTGATGTCGAGGGTAAATGGGCGAGGTTTAGGACTGTGACTCATGCAGCTGCAATGGCTGCTTTGGGTACGCGGTCCAGACCTCCCCAGAGACCCTGGCTGACAGAGGAGGTGTTCAGGATGGTTGAGAAAAAGCGACAGGCCCATTGTCATCGGCTACAGAATCCCACGTCAGAGAATGAGGAGGCTTACCGCAGCCTTCGCTCGGAGGTTCGGAAAGCCGTGAGGCGCTGCAAGGATGGGTGGTGGTCACGGGTTGCTGAGGAGATGGAGTCTGCCTCAGTGGCCCGTGATCACAAATCTCTATTTAACTCCATCAAAAAAGTAATCTGCAGCGCCACACCTATTACCATCATTAGGGGAAAAAACGGTGACGCAATCTCCGACCCCCAGGAACAGGTTTGCAGATTTGCTGAGCATTTCTGTGAGGTCCTGGGG